>NW_007232821.1:0-5372 GCF_000164805.1 Carlito syrichta | reverse complement strand
GGGAGAGCTGTGATTCAAAATCTGTCTGCAGGTCCTGGTATTCGCTGACAGGCGTGTGGATAATGTGGAACCCACTTCCCACTGTCCTGGAATCTGTCCATGCAGTGGGGCTGTAGGTTTACTCCCTGAAATAAAATGTGATTAGCAGAGGGGAGAGAATGGAGCAGATAGTGGGTTGAAGAGGGGAGTGGAGAGATAGAGGAGTAAGGGGGGAAACAAACGAGTGTGCCAACAAATAGAGAGAGAGGCCTATACTGAAACAGATAAAAACAATAGACCACAGCTACAGTCGAACCAACTCTCATACAAACAAAAATAAAACATATAGTGATGCTAATATACAAGCTAACCAACCACCTTGTTAGTGTGCTGTTCCTCTATACAAAGATATGGTTTACAGAGAGAAGAAAAGAGAAGAAAAGGAAAAGGAAAAAAGAAAAAAGGGAACAATATAGTAGGAATAGAATTAAGTCATTAAACTGACATAATCAATGAAGCACACTCTGAGAGCTTTCGTTTAAGTCCAATGTCCTTTCAGGTATCATTTCTAGTTTTCTTTTCAAGCTGGTAAATTAACTTGCAGTTAGAGTCAATTGCCCCTGATCTGCTGTGAAGGACAGTTCAGATTAACCTTCCTTCAGCAGTTTGGTCTATGTCTTTATCAAGCTTGTTTCTCCCGTTTCGGTGTTGTTACCTTGAATCGCCAGCAGGTGGTACTATCTCATCTGCTCGCCCCAGAGGGGGTGGGGCCGGACAGGAACAAGATGGCTGCCTGCCTCAGAGCAGGCAACAGGAGCCCCACACTGGGCGGGCAGGACAGTCTCGGACGTAGGATAGTAGGCAGCAATCCCAGCAGATCTTCCCTGAAGCGGTTCGCTGTCGATCTCCTTGGGCCGCGTGGTGCGATATGCTACCCCTCCCAGAGGCCGCAGCAGCGGTGGCGCCGGTGCCAGCAGCGGCAGTGGTGGTGGGGGGAGGGGCGGCGGCAGTGGCGGTGTCGGCGGCGGTGGCGGGACCATTTGGAATACAGTCAAAACTGTCCAGTTGTTCTGATGGCAGTGGCCGAGCTCTGCCTGTAGAGCAGGCTGCGATGCTGGGGTCCCCAGCCCCCTGGGGCGAGAGTCAGAGACCCACTGCAGATCTCCCTTGCAGAGGGCTTCAGACGCCGGGTTGCCCTGTTGCCATCTTGCTGCGTCCCCTGGGTTTTCTTCTACTTCTTTTTTAATGGCAGTAATTTCTGGTCATAAGAAACAAAAATTGTTTCTGGTAAAAGCTTTCTTACAATCTTAATAGTCAATATAATATAATATAATATAAATGTTTTTGCATTCAAAAACTATTTTTTCTTTTTATTTTGTTGTTTTTAGAAATAAGTAATATATCTATAGAATAAAGAAAATAAAATTTTAAAAAGCATAAAAACAATTTAGGTAAAAAATGAATAATTTCAGTGAGGTAGTTTTATTCTAAGAGCCCTTCCAAGATACATAAAATGTCTTGTTTCTTAGTAGACAGTGCAGACATTATGTTTATGAAAAATCATCTACCTTTAGTACATCTTGACAACTTATAAAAGATCCACTTTTATTGAAAGGATAAAATTAGGGCATAATATTTTTATAAGTAGTTAAAATCAAAGGAAAGATTTTTCCAATTCAAGTAGCTATAATCTACATATTTCAAGATGTGTTGCTCATAATAGTGGTGAACTCAGAAAAAAAGCAATAGATATATTAGGATGATAGTTCAAAAATAATGAATGTAAATTTAAAAAAGTCATATGAAGAGAAAAAAGTTATGGAAAAATGGAAATATGCAATTTAAGGACTGCATAGCTAGCATTACAAAATGTCAAATATTAAGGACCTGCAGTAAGATGGTGACGGGCTGGCAGGGTCCGTGAAACCCTCTGCAAAAGAGAACACCCATAAAGACCCTAGCTCTCTCTCAGGGGCTACAGACCCCATCTTCCACAGCCTGCTCTTCACAGGGATCTCAGCCGCCACTGTCACCCGCTGTTGCTACTGGGATATCGCGACAAACTGGGCTGCTCTTGCAGTCTCTGTGGTGGGACTCTCTGTTGCTCCTGCAGTCGCGATACTGCCACTGTGGTCATTCCCAGCTCATATCTGAAGCCACCCATGACTTCAGACTGTGAAGCCCCGCAAGCCAGATCTTCTGAGATCCCCACTGTCACCCACACCCATAGCCCAGAGAAAGGCCTGTGGAAATCCCCCAGCGAAGTTGCCACCACAAGTTAGATTCGGAGCAGACTCCCTCCCCTCTGGACTGTAGCATGGGATAGCACCACCTGCTGGGGAACCAAGGTAATAACCTCAAAACAGTAATAGTAGAGGCACATCCTGCTTGAAAAATGGAAAAAGTCAGATCTCAGTGATAGACTGGGCAGGGGGCCCGTATCTGAACTGTTCTTCACAGCAGGCCAGAGGCAACTGATCCTAACAGTGAACAATTCTACCAGCCTGCAAAGACAGTTAGAATTCAGAGCTGAAAGGACATTGGACTTAAAGGAAAAGTCTCAAAGTGTGCTTGACTGGTTCTGTTAGTCTACTGACTTTAATCTATCCCTCCTCCCCCCTTTTTTCCCACTTTTTTTCTTTTCTTTTCCTCCCCTTTTCCTTTTTTCTTATCTCTCTGTAAATCCCATATTTGTATAAAGGAAGTGCACACCAATAGGGAGGTTGATCAGTGCGTACGTTAGAATCATTGTATGTTTTAGATTTTTATATGGTTGTTGTCTAGTTTTCAGTTGTGGTTATTGTTTTCTTTATATTTGTTTCAGTCTTTGTGTTTCTTTTCACTTACCAGTCAGTACACTCAACTGTTTTCCCTCTCACCCCTCTCTCTCACTTGCCCCTCCCTCTCCCCACTGCCTGCTCCATTTTCTCCCCTCTGTTAACCTCATTTTGCTTTCAGGGAGTAAACCTACAACCCCACTGCATGGACAGACTCCAAGGCAGTGGGAAGTGGGTTTCAGACTATCCATACAGCTGTTGGTGAACACCAGGATCTGCAGAGAAATTTTGAATCACAGCTCCCTCCTTAATTAAATCCCAAAACTACAAAAAGAACTGCCCTCAACCCACAGTCCAACTCCAGAACTGAATAAAGCAAGAGGAAATATATTAGGAAGAATAAGAGATTGAACAAACAGAAGTAAAAGAAACCCCTCCACCCCTGAATAACAGAGTTAAAGAAGATGGGGAAGTGGAGGGAAGGGAAAAGTAGGGAGGGAAAATCTGCACAAATGAAGAAAAACCAAAAGAAGAACACAGGGCTCACACAGACCCCTGGGAGGTCAGACACTGAGAAAACAGACTTCAGAACACAAACAATGAAGAGCCCCCAGAATGACTGGTCACAAGCAACAAACCCAGACATCAAGGTATTAATAGACAGAATTAAAAAAATTGAGGAGAGACAAGAAGGAAATAGGAAGGAGCTGATGACAGAAATAACAGCAGTAAAGAATACTGTGATGGAAAAAAATAACAAACTAATTAGCATGGAAAGCAGAATTAGCCAAGTAGAAGAAAGAATCTCAGAACTTGAAGACCAAAATACCGAACTAACCCAAACTGTCAAAAACATAGAAAAGAAGCTTAAAAAGTCAGAACAAAACCTTCAGGAGATGAATGATGACTTCAAGAGACCCTATCTAAGAGTAACTGGCCTTCCTGAGGCAGAGAGAGAGTCAGAGGTCACACTGGAACAAACATTTCATGAAATCATTCAAGAAAACTTCCCTCATGTCATCAGTGATGTAAAAATTCAAGCACAAGAAATTCAGAGAACCCCTGCAAGACAACAAATAAGAAGACCAACTCCCAGACACATAATAATTCGCCTAAATAAAGTAACTATAAAATAAAAAATCCTAAAGGCAGCAAGAGAAAAAGGCCAGACTACCTACCAGGGAAGACCAATTAGAATAGCAGCAGATTTACCCACAGAAACCCTTCAGGCTAGGAGAGCCTGGAGCCCTATCTTCAAAGTTCTAAAAGATAAACAATTTCAACCAAGAATAACCTACCCGCCAAACTAAGCTTCATTAAGGAGGGAGAATTGAAATCTTTTCCAGATATCCAATCCCTAAGAACCTACGCTGCCACTAGACCACCTCTACAAGAAACACTTAAGAAAGTGCTGAACACAGAATAAAAGGAGAAAAGAACAACAATATTCTTCTGAAGAGTACAGGCAAAAGATTAAAAACACACATGAACCAACTCCAAAACCAAAAGAAAGAGAACAAATAAACAGGAACAACAACTCTGTAAGAACGTTATGACAGGGATCAACTCTTGCATTTCAATTATTAGCCTAAATGTGAATGGACTAAACGCACCACTGAAAAGACATAGAATGGCAAAATGGATAAAATGTCATCAGGCAACAATCTATTGCCTTCAAGAGATTCACCTCACTAGAAAGGACACCCACAGACTCAAAGTAAGAGGATGCGAAACAAACTTTCATGTGAACAGAATACAAAAGAAAGGAGGAGTAACGATCTTAATTTCAGACAAAATACCCTTCAAGCTATTAAAAATCAAAAAAGATACACAAGGCCACTACATAATGATAAAAGGCTCAATCCATCAACAGGAAATTTCTATTCTAAACATATATGTACTCAACCTAGGTGTGCCAACTTTCATAAAGCAAGTTCTAGGAAAGCTAAAGAAAGATATGGACTCTAACACCATCACAACTGGGGACTTTAATACCCCACTCACAACCCTAGACAGATCATCAGGACAAAAAATCAGCAAGGAGATCCAGAATCTCAAAGTGACTTTGGACCAAATGGACTTAATTGATACCTACTGAACACTCCATCCAAAGACCACAGAATACACATTCTACTCATCACCACATGGAACATATTCTAAGATCGACCACATAATTGACCATGAATCAAGCATAAGCAAATTTAAAAGGATTGGCATTCTACAATGCACCTTCTTGGACCACAGTGGAATAAAAATAAACATAGATACCAACAAGGTCCCCCCAAAACCTACAAAGTCATGGACACTAAACAGCATGATGCTAAACAACTCCTGGGTCAATGATGAAATCAAAACAGAGATCAAAAGATACCTGGAAACAAATGAAAATGAAGAAATATCTTACCAGAATCGCTGGAATGCCATGAAAGCTGTAGTAAGAGGGGAATTTATATTCCTCCAAACGCACATGAAGAAAATGGAAGATTCACAAATTAACAGCCTAACAAGCCACCTAAGGAAGCTGAAAAGCAAGACCACCAAAAGCCTAATTTCAGCAGAAAAATCCAGATCACCAAAATAAAAGCCCAAATCCAGGACATAGAAGACAAAAAGATG
>NW_007232820.1:0-6262 GCF_000164805.1 Carlito syrichta | reverse complement strand
GCCTGTAGTTCCAGCTACTTGGAAGGCTGAGGTGGAAGGATCGCCAGAGCCCAGCAGGTCGAGGCTGTGGTGGCTGGGAGTGGCCACTACATTCCAGTTTGGGCGACAGAGTGAGACTCCAACTCAAAAAAAAAAAAGAAGAAAGTGCAGTGGTGATGAAAGGCACAAGAGAATTTTTAGGGACAGGATTGTAAAAAGCTACAGGATTCAGAAAGAATGAAGGAAAAACAGGATGTTGAATTTGTAAAGGAAGTCATTAATGAAAGTGCACTAATAACGATCAGAGTAATGAGGGTGCAAGCCAAATTAGGGATAAGTAATAAAGAAATAAAGGCATTCTTTGGTTACTGGCCATTTGTTTGAGAAAATGTGAAAGACATAAGGAAAGGATGGTTGGTATAGACAACAGGGTCATATAGGTCTTTTTTTTTCTTTTAATAAGAGAGAATTGTGTATTTGCAGGATATTGATCTTGGAAAGAGAAGAGTTTTTTTTTAACGGTAGTTTAAGAATAGAGATTTCTACTTTAAAAATTATTATGGATTTCATTTAGGAGTTGTGAAGATAATTTAATGGGGAGTGCTTGGTGTATACATTTAGTTTTTGTCTCTTTTGGTTTTTATATTGTCACTTATTAAAATTTGAGTTGTATTGTATTTGGATATCCTTCAGATTTTTAATTGCCCGAGTTTAAAATCCAGCCTCTTCAGTCTTATTTTCAAAACAATCTGGTCTTATAACTCAGTACTTTACTCCATTAAATATTATTTGTTACTTCAGCTGGACTGGATTGCTGTTGTTTCTCCTTTTATGTATGGTGACTCTTCTACTTGGGTAGCCCTTCTTCCAAGTCTCTAAACCTGTAAGTCCTACACATCTTTCAAGGTTCAGCTAAAATGCTTTTGCCTTGTTACAGGACCTTCTGACAGGCTCAGGACAAATATTTTTCTGATGCCTTCAGCTCTTTGTTTCTGTTATGCAGGCAGCACTTATGATTTTTCTCATCTTGTACTGAATATATTTAATGTGACTATCTTCCCACCTTGACAGTGAACTCTGTGAGGGTAGGTTCAAAATCATTAATTTCATAGTACAAGAACCTGCACATAATAGGGGCTCAGATTTTTTTAAAACAATGAATATCTTAGAGGTGAAATTTGCTAGATGCTGGATTTTAGAATAGAATGTCTTCCTAAAATTATAATAACGGTAGGCCAGATGTGGTGACTTACACCTATAATCCTAGCACTTGGTAAGAGGATTGCCTTAGTCTACGGGTTCGAGACCAGCCTGTGCAGCTTGGTGAAACCTCATCTCTACTATCAATAAAAAAATTAACCAGGCGTGGTTGTGCAAGTGCCTGTAGTTCCAGCTACTTAGAAGGCTGAGGTGGAAGGATCGTTTGAGCCCAGTAGGTTCAGGCCGCAGTGGCCGTGATGGTACCGCTACCCTCTGGCCTGGGCAACAGAGTGAGACTCCGACTCAAAAATAAATAAATAAATAGCAGGGCACATAGAAGAGAGGAGAGAACATCTCACTGTTCTTTGGTGAAAATACAAAAGTAAAATTTTTACTATCAAGTTGGTTCAAGTGTTTATAGCCAGATTTCCCTAACTTTCTAATATCCTGACAACACCTAGAGAAAGTAAGTGACATGGCCCAAGAGATAACACCTAGGGGGGGCATTTACAGAGGACCATGGGCCCTTCAGAGTAGTCACTTTCATTTATCTCTAGTCTTTTTTTTTTTTTTTGAGTCGGAGTCTCACTCTGTCACCCAGACTGGAGTGCTGTCACCCAGACTGGAGTGCAGTGGCCGGTCCCGACCACTGCAGCCTTGACCTGCTGGGCTCTGGCAATCCTTCCGCCTCAGCCTTCTGAGTAGCCGGAATTACAGGCATGTGCTACCACGCCCGGCTGATATTTTGATTTATTGTAGAGATGAGGTTTTGCCAAGTTGCCCCGGCGGTTCTCGAACCTGCAGGCTCAGGCAATTCACTCACCTTGGCCTCCCAAAGCACGGGATTACAGGGTGAGCCACTGAGCCCGGCCTATTTTTCTTGTTTCTAAAAGTCTGTTTTCTCTTTTAGCTAATTTTCCTGTCACTTGTTTAATAATTATTTTTCAGAAAGGATAATTTTAAAAAATCTCTTGGCCTGATGTGTACATATTTTAAATTTGATAGATATAACAGTGTCTCAATCTTAGGTCAGAATTAAGTAACATCAGCATCTGGAATAGGCATAATCCAGGCATTTGCGGGATTAGGAGTTTGAATTGTTATTGCACCTTTGTATGCTGTGCAACGATGAAAACCTACAGGCTTAACTAAGGATGATGGACTGTGGATATTCATGGATAGCAGAATTTATAAAGCCACAGTTAAATGTTACCAACGAACTTAGAAAAAAGGGACTAACAAGTAAAAGTAGGGGAAAACTGTGAATGGCAGATGTGCTTGGACAGTAGAAGGTCTAGAGGTGAAGGTTAGAGACCTGAGTATCAGTAAGCTTCAACTAATGAGACAAAAGGGAAATTAGAGCCAAGTACTAGAAAGTAGATAACTAAACCAAAGTCATCATGTAGCTAAGGTACAAATGGCTCTAGACATCTCTGGAAATCCACCTTTATGTACAGTTTAGATTTACCAAGTTGATAATGAGTCAACATTTAGTAAAAGGGCAGTCAGCCTGTCTAGGTAGCTGTTGAGAGTATCTGGTTTGTGGTTCACAGCTGAAAATTCAGAGACATTTTTGATTCTCATCAAATAAGTCAGCAAGTCTTGTTGATTTTAATTCCATATATATAATATATATATGTGTGTGCATATATGTAAAATATTATTTATATTTTAAATTTGCCTCATTACCCTATATCTTCGTTCCAAGATGACCTTTCTCTGTGTTCTTTTTTTTGCTTGCCTCCTTTTTTTTTTTTTTTTTTTTGAGTTGAGGTCTCACTCTGTCACGCAATCTGGAGTACAGTGGTGCAATCATGGCTTACCACAGCCTCAACCTCCTGGGCTCAGGTGATCCTTCCACCTCAGCCTCCCAAGTATCTGGGACTAAAGGTGTGTACCACCACTTGTGGCTATTTTTTTTTTTGTAGAGATGAGGTCTTGCTCTGTTGTCTAGGCTAGTCTCGAACTTCTGGGCTCAAATAATCCTCCTGCCTCAGCCTCCCAAAGTACTGGGATTATAAGCATGAGGTACCATGCCCAGGCATCTCTTTCAATCATATGTTTTCTTGTTTATCTCCTTGCAAAGTTTTGAGGACATGAATTATGTTTTGTCCATGTATTTGTCCCCTCAGTGGTCTCGCACATAGTTCATTAAAATGAGTGTTATTCTGTATTTGATTTTTTTTTGAGTTGGGGTCTCACTGTGTCGCCCAGACTGGAGTGCAGTGGCACGCTCCCGGCCAACCGCAGCCTCGACCTGCTGGGCTCCAGCGATCCATCCACCTCAACCTTCCAAGTAGCTGGAACTACAGGCGTGTGCTACCACGTCCGGCTAATTTTTTGATTTTTATTGTAGAGATGAAGTCTCGCCAAGTTGCCCAGGCGGGTCTTGAACCCGCAGGCTCAGGCAGTTCACTCACCTCAGCCTCCCAAAGGCACGGTGATTTTTGAAAAAATAACCTGAAAAGTAAAATTATTTTTCTAAAAAAGTAGATTGGAGGTAGGTTGAAAGAATATGTGATATCTTTTTTTAAAATTAGGGTCTTACTTTGTTGCCTAGGCTGTAGTGCAGTGGCACACTCACAGCCACCACAACCTTAACCTGCTGGGCTCAGGTGTTCCTTCCGCCTTGGCCTTTCAAGTAGCTGGAACCACAGGCATGCACTACCACGACCAGGTTGTTTTTTGATTTAGAGACAGGGCCTTGCCAAGTAGTTCAGTCTGGTCTCAAACCCGTGGGTTCAGGCAGTTCTCATGCTCCTAAAGTGCTGGGATTACAGGTGTGAGCCACTGGGCCCGACTGAATATATGACATTTTAAGTTGCTATCAACCCTCAGCTCAGAGCTTAAAGGGACAAACATCAAATATCTTAGATTACTGTCTTATATTGAGTAAATGAAGCTATTATTATTCAGGGTGTTAGGCTAGCCCTAATTTGGTAATAATCACTGTTTAATTTATGGGACCTTTTCAAAATAGCAGTGGGACAATTGGTTACTATATCAACTAGCTATTGCCACAATAACACTGCATAACAAATTACCCTAAAATTTAGTAAATTAAAATAATCTCATAGATCAAATATTCTCACAGATCTACAAGTTGGCCGGTACAACTCTACTTCTTGCTTCAGATCTATAAGTTGGCTGGGGTGGTTCTGTTTCATGCATGTTTATTTTAGAGCCCTGGCTGAATGGGCAGCAGCCACTTAGAAGAAGCTCCTCTCATGCAATGGCAGAAGTTCAGGAGGGCAAGTGGAAACCTGCAAGATCTCTTATGGTTTAGGCTCAGAACTGGCTACTACCATTTCTGCTTCATTCCTTCAGCCAAAGCAAGTCGTGTGGTTGAAACCCCAAACAGGGTGCCACAAAAATAGTTTTTCTTTTTTTTTTTAAGTTGGAGTCTCACTCTGTCACCCAGGCTAGAGTGTAATGGCATGCTCACAGCCACCTCAGTCTTGATCTGCTGGGCTCAGGTAATCCTTCCACCTCAGGCTTCCGAATAGCTGGAACTACAGGCATGTGCCCCCATACCTGGCTATTTTTTTTTTTTTTTTGAGTTGGAGTCTTACTCAGTCGCCCAGACTGGAGTGCAGTGGCCGCTCCTGGCCACCGCAGCCTTGACCTGCTGGGCTCCGGCAATCCTTCTGCCTTAGCCTTCCAAGTAGCTGGAACTACAGGCATGCACTACCATGCCTGGCTGATATTTTGATTTATTGTAGAGATGAGGTCTCGCCAAGTTGCCCAGGCGGGTCTCGAGCCCGTGGGCTCAGGCAGTCCACTCACCTCAGCCTCCTAAAGGCACGGGATTTCAGGCTGATCCACTGAGCCCGGCTTTTTTTTTTTTAATTGTAGAGATGATGTCTCACCAAGTTGTCCAGGCTGATCTTGAAACCCTGGGCTCAGGCAATCCTCTTTTATCTGCTTCCCAAAGTGCTGGGATTACAGGTATGAGCCACCACACCCAGCAAAAAATAAATCGTACCACTTTAGTGGGAGAAACTATAAAATCACATGACTAAGGAGTGTCTCTTAGGGAATGAAGAATGAGGGCCTGTAATGCAATCTACCACCGCTGAAGTTTCCGCTTCCTTTTCATAGGGCTAGTTATCTCTATTTAATTATATTTTAAATTGAAGCATTTCATATAGACAGATTTCATAAACGTCCTTTTCTGTTGCATTGTTTTTCATTCTTATGTTTTTATTTTGTAAATCACTTTTTAAAGGTACAGTCCACATATTATACAATTCAATCATTTAAAGTGTACAATTCAGCCAGGCTCGGTGGCTCAGCCTGTAATCCCGTGCCTTTGAGAGGCTGAGGTGAGTGGATTGCCTGAGCCCGCGGGTTCGAGACCCGCCTGGACAGCGAGGCCTCATCTCTACAATAAATAAAAAAATCAGCCAGGCGTGGTAGCGCATGCCTGTAATTCCGGCTACTTGGAAGGCTGAGGCAGAAGCATCGCCGGAGCACAACTGGTCGAGGCTGCGGTGGCTGGGAGTGGCCACTGCACTCCAGTCTGGGCGACAGTGAGACTCCAACTCAAAAAAAAATAAAGTGTACAATTCAGTGGTTTTTATTATATTTCCAGAGTTGTGCTACCATCACCACAATTTTGGAACTCTTTTTTTTGTACCCTGTTAGGAGCTATAAATCTTGAAGAAACAAATCACGGAGCGCCTGAAAATAGGAAAAACGCTGGCTAAGAGAACTCTGGCATATAGCGACCATGATGGAGGCAAAAACCCCATGGAAAATACGCTGGCTAAGAGAAAGGCTCTAGCATATAGCGGCCATGTTGGAGGCAAGGCCCCATGGATCCTGTTTGACGGACTCTTTTGTTTCTTTAAGAAAGCATGCTCAAAATCATAATAAGATTTTTGAATTGTTAATAAAAACTTTAAATAAAACCTTGAGTTAATTGGATATGGTTAAAATATATAAAAGATTTAATAGTGAGAATAATACTTAAAAATGTTTAAGTCTTTCTTTGAGAAGCTAGGTTTCTTTTTCCAAGGAGTTATTTTGAGAAGCTAACTTTAGACTGTTGGTTAGTATACCGAAACCTTTTTAATTACAG
>NW_007232819.1:53171-98670 GCF_000164805.1 Carlito syrichta | reverse complement strand
GGGTTGCTTTTATTTCTCTTCTGCAATGACCTGTTCTTCCTTATGAGGGTCTTCTGGCTTTGTTCACTTTTCCCTCTGCTTTACAGTCTGTCTATTCAGCAGTATGCAGTCTTGGTCCCTAGATTTAAAAAGGGGGCATATAGAAGAGGAAAATAATGGAGGAAGGGGGGGTCAATAGGGAGTTAGAAAGAGAGAAGTGTGAGAGAGAAAACAGATATACATACCAACTATCAGGTGAGAACGAGACACAGGGCTGGGAAGAAGTGAAGAAAGACATGTAAGAAAGATTCCCTAAAGAGTACTGATAGCTACACAGAGACAGGGTAATAAAATCGAGAAACAGTGTAAGTCAGAAGGTAAACAACAAATGTGATCTAAACCAACAGTTACAATGATAAAATCATAAGTCAAAATAAGCGAAAGAGAGAAGTGCGAGAGGGATAACAGATATACATACCAGCTATCAGGTGAGAAAAAGTCACAGGGCCGGGAAGAAGTGAAGAAAGACATGTAAGAAAGATTCCCTAAGGAGTACTGATAGCTACACAGAGACAGGTCAATAAAATCGAGAAACAGTGTAGATCAGAAGGTAAACAACAGACGTGATCTAAACCAACAGTTACAATGATAAAATCATAAGTCAAAATAAGCGAAAGAGAGAAGTGCGAGAGGGAAAACAGATATACATACCAACTATCAGGTGAGAGAGAGATACAGGGCTGGGAAGAAGTGAAAAAAGACAGGTAAGAAAGATTCCCTAAAGAATACTGATAGCTACACAGAGACAGGCCAAAAAAATCAAGAAACAGTATAAGTCAGAAGATAAACACCAAATGCAATCTAGACCAATAGTTTCAATGATAAAATCATAAGTCAAAATAAGCGATCAGACTAGAGTCACTTCTGTGATCTCCGATTCCAACCTCTCCCTTTTGTTTTTCGTTGCAGTATAGGGGTGGGGCTTTGTCTCCTGTTTTGCGCTGTTGCCTTAGGAACTGAGGTAATGTTTGTTGATAGGTGGGCGGGGCAGTGGAAGTCTCTGCCTGGAGAATAGCAAGGTAGTTTACCCAGATCTGTTTTTCTCCACTTTTCTGGGTCCCCCGGCTTGGGGTCTCGTACTGAGTGCCTCAGCCTGGGTGGGCCCGGAGTTCCAGAGCTCCAAAGCTCCAAAGGGCAGGCAGTGGGCGGCGAGAGTGGCTCTGGGCCCCCCACAGGGTACTTCAGCCAGGAACAGAACCAGTGTCTCTGAGGGGCGGGTGCCCAGAGCCTCCCTGTGTGATCGGCTGTGCCGGGTGCCAGACTGGAGACAATGCAGCCGGGGAGAGAGCCGGAGGGAGCAGGGACCCAAAACGTCCCCGCAGGCTGCAATATCTGGCCTTAGGAAATGAGGTAAAGTTTGTTGCTATGTGGGTGGGGCAATGGAAGTCTCTGCCTGGAGAATGGCGAGGCAGTTTAAGCAGATCTGTCTTTCTCCGCTTGTCTGGGTCCTCTGGCTTGGGGTCTCACGCTGAGTGCCTCAGCCAGGGTGGACACGGAGTTCCAGAGCTCCAAAGTTCCAAAGGGCAGGCTGTAAGCGGCGAGAGTGGTGCTGGGACCCTATAGAGTACTTCAACCAGGAATGGGACCAGTGTCTCTGAGGGGGGGTGCCCAGAGCCTCCCTGTGTGACCGGCGGCTTGGTGCCGGGTGCCAGGTTCCCGGGCTGGAGACAATGCAGCCAGGGAGGGATCTGGAGGGGGCTGGGACCGGAGACTTCCACACATGAGTAGAACGGCAGCAGTGGGGGGGGCGCAATATCTGGCCTTGCGTGGGACTGAAGTTCCCGGGCCTGACCCCAGCACGGTTGGTGGTGGGCTGGGGGATGGGGGTAGAGAAGTAATAACCTTTTTGGGAACTCACGTTCAGAGAATCTCACCAGTTCACCTATGCCGTCGACATCTTGCCCCGTCTCCGAAGTGTACTTTTTAAAGAAATATTTAGGAGGTAAATTTGAAAGGGCTTGGTGCTTTATTGGATGTGGAGATTTGCTGAGAATGAAAAATGGTGTCCAGATTTTTGCTTTCCGTAACGATATAGCTTTAATTTCTTTCTGAGCATTTTCTTCACCTCCTTGTTTAACTGAAACCTGGCTCTCCTAAAGACACTGCTTTTTCTGGGGTCTTCCTAAATGAAGAGGCAGGGTAAAGGGAACAACATACACCTATGCTCCCAGAAACAGCTTATGGGGATGCCAAAAAGACATAATAACTTTTCTTGCTATTTTGCACTCAGTTGTACTTAACGATTTTTAAAAATTTTATTAAACATATTCTAATTTCACTATGAATTTATTATTTTCTAGGCAAATCCTAGCATGAAACAGAGAGATAAAAAATAAAAATAAATTAAAAAGAAAGAAAGAGGGAGAGAAGGCAAAAAAAAGATTACACTATCTCCTGAGCATCAGTTATTCTTGCTATTTCACTGCTCAAATGGTGGACCTGGAAGTAGTGACAGGGTCAACATTGCTACCCATAGCTTCTTCTAGAATATTACTCTTCTATGCTGCAATTAAATCTCTTTGCTATAGTGAAAGTCCTATTATCCAGCTTCAAAATTCTCTCCCTTTCTATATTGCTGTTAACTACTCTACTCATTCCTCTAAGATTTTGGCACCTTGTTCACAGTTTTCCTTTCTACTCAAAGTTCCTTCATCATCCTAGGCTGATATCAATGCCTTTGTGGATGACCCATCTACCTATCTTGGCCTCCTAGTTCCAATGACCATTTTTATCCAGTCCTCCTCAGTTAGCTCTGCCCACAGCTACAGTCTGGACCTTGTCATCACCCATAAGTGCTCCAGCTCCAAAATCTCGAATTCCAGAACCCTATTTTATTCTAGTAACCACTTCTCTTTTCTGCGTCATAGTTCAATCACTATCACAATGGCTATTTGATCTCTTTAGGACATCCAAGCTACTTATCTTCTGTTTTCTTCCAATCAGTGTTTCCCACCTTACCTTTCCCTTCATACCTAAACTACTTATGTAAATAATCATTTCAAATAACATCTTTGTCAATACTCCAAGCGCTTTACATGATTTATTTATTTTTTGTTGCATCAACCTGAAAAAGCCAAACTTACTTCTATCCAACTGTCTACCTTCCCTGATTGCGCCAATATGCAGGTGAATTCTGCAAAAACTCTGGTTCAACAGAACAGTGATTTCTTATATGTATTCATGATGATCAACTTCAAGTGGGCCCTCAATTCTTCATGACAAACCCATCATATTTCTATGGTCAATCTGATTTCCCTCTCTCCACAAAGACTATTTCAAAACTTTTCTTCAAATATGAATCCTGCCCTACGTCACTTTTCAAAAATAACCTTTTTTCTTGTCTTGCCAGAAAAAAAAAAGCTACAGAAGGGAATTTCTTTTTTAAAAACATTACACTTTATTATAGAAATGTGGGGTACAAGTGAGGATTAACTACATAAGTAGGCTGCATGCAGATAAAGTTTGGGCTTCTAATTGGTCCTCAATCCCCCGATAGAGGACCAGGTACCCTTTGTGTTGTCACGTGCTCCCCCATCCTTCTGCCTTTCTCCCTCCACTAGCAGTTACCTGTGACTGCCAATTCCTCCCTTGTGCTAATGTGACTAATTTTCAGGACCCACTTATGAGTGAGAACATGCAGTATTCAGTTTTTTGTTTCAGTGATAGATCACTTAGTATGATGGTCTCCAACTTCATCCAATTTGCTGCAAATTCCATGATTTTGTCTCTCTTTATGGCTGTGTAATATTCCATCATATATACATACCATATTTTATTTGTCCAGTCCACTTTTGATGGGCAGTCGGATTGGTTTCATGTTTCTACTATTGGGAATAGTGTGGCAATAAATAGGCATGTGCAGGTGTCTTTTTTGTAGAGCAATTTATATTCCTCTGGGTATATTCCCAGAAGAGGGACTAGATCTTATGGAAGGTCAATTTTTAGTTCTTTTAGGAATTGCAATATTGTTTTACATAGAGGTTGAAGTAGCTTGCACTTTCGTCAGCAGTGTAGAAGCATTTCCTTTTCTCTGCACCCACCCTAGCATGTGTTGTTTTTTGACATAAGGATAGTCATTCTTACTGGAATTAGGTGGTATCTCATTGTAGTTTTGATTTGCATTTCTCTGATGATTAGTGAAGCTGAGCAGCTTTTCATGTGTCTGTTGGGTGCGTGTATGTCATCTTTTGAGAAGTATCTGTTCATGTCCTTTGCCCACTTTTTATTTATTTTTATTTTTTGAGTTGGAGTCACACTCTGTCACCCAGACTGGAGTGCAGTGGCTGCTCCTGGCCACCACAGCCTCGACCTGCTGGGTTCCAGCGATCCTTCCACCTCAGTCTTCCAAGTAGCTGGAACTACAGGCGCGCACTACCACACCCGATTAATTTTTTGATTTTTTGTAGAGATGAGGTCTCACCAAGTTGCCCAGGCGGGTCTCGAACTCGTGAGCTCAGGCAATTCACTCACCTTGGACTCCCAAAGTGAGGGATTACAGGCTGAGCCACCGAACCTGGCCTATTTTTATTTTTTAAGTTATATATATATTTTTTTCTTTCACTTTGTTTGAGTTCCTTGTAGATCCTGGATGTTAGGCCTTTGTCGGATGCATAACTTGCAAATATATTTTCCTATTCTGTGGGTTGTCTCTTTACTCTCTTGATGATTTCTTTTTCTGTGTAAAAGCTTTTGTTTGTTGAGGCCCCACTTGTCTATCTCTCTTAGCTTTTATGGCGTTTGCTTCTGAGAACTTGGCAAAGAATTCGTTGCCTACTCCAGTGTGCATAAGAATGTTTCCTATGCTTTCTTCTAGGATTCTTATAGTTTGTTTTATGTTTAGATCTATGATCCATTTTTTTATATGGTGATAGGCAGGGGTCCAATTTCATTCTTCTGTATCTGGCCAGCCTGTTTTCCCAGCACCATTTGCTAAATATGGTCTCCTTTCCCCTGTGATTGCTATTGGTGGCTTTGTTGAAGGTGAATTGTTTTTTGCTTCCAGAATACCTGTCCTGTTTCACTGGTCTATATGCCTATTCTTGTACCAATATCAGGTTGTTTTGTTTACTGTAACCTTGTAATAAAGTTTAAATCTGGAAGTGTAATGTTTCCCTTTTTTAACGTTTTCTGATGATTGTTTTGGCTATTCGTGTTCTTTTCTGTTTCCATATGAAATTCTGTATTGTCATTTTCAGGTATGAGAAAAAAGATGTTGGTGATTTGATGGGTATCGCATTGAATCTGTAGATTGGCTTGGGTAGGATGGACATCTTGAAAATATTGATTCTTCCAATCCATGAGCCTGGAATGTTTTTCCATTTGTTTGTGTCATCCTTGATTTCTTTGAGTAGTGTTTTGTAGTTCTTGTTGTAAAGGTCTTTCACTTCTCTGGTTAGGTGGATGCCAAGGGATTTCATTTGTGTGTGTGTGGTTATTGTGAATGGGATTGTGCTTTTAATTTGGTTCTCCATTTGCTTGTTGCTGGTTTATAGAAATGCAACTGTCTTTTGCGTGTTGATTTTGTGATCTTTACCTAAGTCATTTATCAGTGCCAGTAGGCTTCTGACAGATTCTTTAAGGTTTTCCAAGTATAGAATCCCTGATTTCCATCTCTTTCTGATTGTTCTGGCTAGTATTTCCAGTGCTACATTGAATAAGAGGGGTGAGAGTGGGCATCCTTGTGTTGTCCAGTTCTTGGGGGGAATGCTTTCAGTTTCAATCCATTGAGCAAAATGTTGGTTGTGGGTTTTTCATAGGTGATTCTTACTGCTTTGAGGAATGCTCCTTCTATGCCTAGGTGCTTACGGGTTTTTATCAAGAAGGGATGCTGAATTTTGTCAAATGCTTTTTCTGCATCTAATGATATAATCATGTGGTTCTTGGTTTTACCTCTGTTTATGTGCTGAATTGCATTTATGGTCTTGTGAATGTTGAATCAGCTTTGCATCTCAGGAATGAAGGCCACCTGGTCCTGGTAGATGATCCTTGAGATATGCTGTTGAATTCGATTTGCTAGAATCTTGTTGAGAATATTGGCATCTATGTTCATCAACGAAATTGGCCTGTAATTCTCTTTCTTTGTTGAGTCTTTGTCAGGTTTGGGTATCAGAATGATAGAAGGGAACTTCTATGTCCCCCCATCAAACACACAATTCTGTCTATACCTAAATGGTACCCATTTCATTGTTCTTCATTTTTTTGTCACAATGTAAGATCTGTTCACCCTTCAATCTGAAGCATTCAATTTGAGTCTCAGATCTAATCTCCCACTTTTTCAGGACCGTGCATTTAGGAAGCTTAAATAATTTTTACTTCTTCTCTTTATCCTTTTTTGCCTTTATCTCTCCAAAGTATAATTTACATCAGGTATTTTTTTCATTGAACAAAAGTAAGCACCTATTTGCTGCCCTTTCTTCTCCCCTGTATGGTCAAACTCATAGATAGGTTACTTATATTCACTGCTTCCAGTTCCTCCCTTCTTATTCACTCCTCAACCCAACATAATCCAGCTGCTATCCCATCATGCAGCAAACCAGCTTTCTTTTTTAAAAATTTTATTTTAAAGATGTAGGGTATAATTCAGGGTTAAGTATACAAATGTTCGTTATGCAGTTATCCTTGTTGATGACGTGTGCCCCTTCCTCCCCTGGCAATTTCCCTCAACTGCTAAACCCACCCCCATCCCCTAGCAGTTTCCACTACTGCCAATCCCTTTCTTATAGTATTATGATAATTGTTCAAGTTCTGCTTATGAGGGAGAACATATGGTACTCTGTTCTTTGTTTCTGTGATAGATCACTGAGTATGGTAGATTCTAAATCCATCCAACTTGCTGTGAAGTCCATATGCTTGTCCTTCTTTAAGGCTGCATAACATTTTATTGTGTATATGTACCACTTTTCTTTATCCATTCCATTTTCGATGGGCAGCACAGTTACTTCCATGTATTTGCAGTTGTGAATAATGTTGCAACAAACATTCATGTGCAGGTATCTTTTTTGTAGAATGATTTGAGTTCCTCTAGGTATATTTCCAGTAGGGGGATTGCTGGGTCATATGGAAGGTCAATTTCTAGTTATTTCAGAAATCGCCACACTGTCTTCCAAAGAGGCAAAGGAAAAAAGGAAAAGCAAAAACTTGCTTTAGATTTCATGACACATCCTTTTTTTTTCCTTTTCCCTCTCTCATCCCCCATTCACTGCCTCCTTGGCAGGTACATTCTTTTCTTCTCTCTTCAGCTCAAACTTCAACTCTTTTTTGTATTTTGGGAGCAGCACATGGTAAGAGAAGATGCCATAAATAGATGAAGTATCTTGCATTGTTATATTCTGAATTCCTTAATGCTTCTGTTGTAAGAGTCCAGTGAAAAAGTTTCTACCTTAGACTCTTCTCAATCCATATCCTAAATCAATGACACTCAAAATATGTCTGCACAGTCTTGGACTTTTGTGAAGCTGTTTCCGGGATCATTGTAGGATGGAACAAAAAGAATGAACTAATGTAACTTTAGGTACCTTGCTGTTTCAGCAAGGCCAGCTTTACTTTTATCTGGTTTATATTATTAGAGTTTTACATAACAGTTTATTATTAATTTTTATAAACGCCATTTATATGTACACACACACACACACACACACACACACACACACACACACACACACTGGCCTACTCCAGTGGTTACACTGAGCCTGAGACCAAGAAACAAGACCTGTTGGTATTAAGTTTCAGGTATATATCTTTTCCTGATGCATAAGTCATCTGTAGAAAAAAACTAAGTATTTTATGTAAAGATATCAGAAAGTATGCAGTATGCTGCTTTCAGTGGTGCCTTATTCTGAGTCAAAGGAAAAATATGCTCCTTTATCCTACTGCCTGAACTTGATCTATCTTGGAATTTCTAACCCCACATCCATTTAATCTGTCATGGCATCTAAAGCCTTTTGCTGATGCCCTAAAATGGAAATTGCTAACCAGGGATGGCAACATCTAAACAAGACTGATGAGTATACTAATTATTTCAGGGGATAGATTTCCTATAAAAAAAGACTGATGGGAAACACTGTCAATGTTAGGTATCAAGAAAAAGAAAGACCACATTTTAGCAAACAAGATGCTTAATCAGCAAGAGAAGGCCTTCTAAAGATCAGTTTAAATCTTAAGCATGAAAACGTACTTTAGTGAATGTCACATTGAGTATTCAGCCTGTTCTCTCAAATTTTAGTTCTATTCAAAGCACATTTATTGAGCCCTGGTATATGTTAAACATCCTGTTCCATGCCATGGGGTATATAGATGAATGAGTCATGGTTCCTTTCCTTTAGGAACCTGCAATATATTATGTATATTATGTACAGCTCACATGTCTTTAGCACCAAATGATTAAGCTTTAAAATCTCTGAGTTGCTCAGGGTAAGTTGAGAACACAGAGTACAATAGAGTCAAATAAGAAATATAACACTTCTTGGCATCCAGTTTCTAAAAGGACCCAAACAGGAAGTGACATTTTCTCCAAGAGGGGCTTAAGACACTCTCTATGCTGCCACACACTCTGAGAACACAAGGTAAAATAGAAAGAACACATCTGATAGAACAAGAACATATCATTTAGGCTAAAAAGAGCATCACAGTATTATAAAGCCATTCCCATAAATCAATAGAGCAGGAAACCAGTATTTAGCACAGTTCATTGTTCAGGATGCTGAGAAGTCACATAGAAGGAAGACTAAGGATTGCTTTATTGGATTTAATAATGCTACTGCTGCTGCTACTACTACTACTCTTAAAAGTATTAACATTTATGGAGTTTATATTCTATATCAGACACTTTTCTAAAAATTTCATTTATACTATATCATTTAATCTCCATAACAACTCTTCAAAACAGGTATTATTTTATCAATGAAAAAGCTAAAGCTCGATGATAAACTAACTCATCCAAAGTATATGGTATAGCCACAGTCAGAATGTCTAGTATTAAAAAGTCAAAAAAACAGCTGAGAGCAGTGGCTCATGCATGTATTCCCAGAACTTCACATGGTGGAGGAAGGAGGATTGCTTGAACCCAAGAGTTTGACACTAGCTTGGGCAACATACCCAAACCTTGTCTCTACAAAAAATTTATTTATTTATTTATTTATGTATTTATTTATTTATTTATTACTTTAAAGATGTGGGGTACAATTCAGGGCTAGGTATACAAATGTTCATTATGCAGGTACACTTGTTGATGAGGTGTAAGTTAGCTGAATGTGGTGGCACACACCTGTAGTCTCAGCTACTTGGAAGGCTGATGCAGGAGTACTGCTTGAGCTCAGGAACTGGAGGTTTCAATGAGCTGTGATCATAGCAATTCACTCTACTCTGAGCAACAGAGTGAGACCTGGACTTAAAAAAAAAGAGAAAAGTTCAAAAAACAGCAGATGGTGGTGAAGATGTGGAGAAATGGGAATACTTATACATTGTTGGTGGGAATGTAAATTAGTACAACTTTATGGAACACAATATGGAGATTTCTCAAAGAGCAAAATTTGGAACTACCCTTCAACTCAGCAATCCCACTACTAAGTATCCACTCCAAGGGAAAGAAATCATTATATCAAAAAGACACCTGCATTCATATGCTTATTGCAGCACGAGTTACAATAGCAAAAATACGAAATCAACCCAAGTGACCATCAACAGATGATTGAATAAAGAAAATACAGTGTGTATATATATGATAAAATATATAAAAATGATAAATATAAATATGATAAAATATAATATTCAACCATTAAAATAATGAAATCATGTATTTTGCAGCAACATGGATGAAACTGGAAGTCATTATCCTAAGTGAAATAACTAAGAAGCAGAAAGTCAAACACCACATGTTCTCACTAATAAGCAGGGGCTAAGCAAAGGGCACACATAGATAATCAAGAGTAGAATAATAGGCATTGGAGACTGCAGCAAATGGGAATGTGGGAGATGGGTGAGGGTTGAAAATTATCTGTCGGGTACAATGTTCACTATTTGTGTGACAGGTACATTAAAAGCCCAGAGTCCAGCACTGTGGAATATATGCATGTAAGAAATCTGCACTTGTACTTCCTAATCTATTGAAAAATTAAGTATATGGTATAGTCGGAACTTAGTAGTAGGCATTAGTGACATCGACAAAAATGATTTGAATGGAGTAGTAAGAATCTGAATCAGATTAGAATGGGTTAAGGAGTGTATATACATTAGAAAGTACAGACAAGGAGTGGAGGAAACACTTTTGAAGGTAATTGTTATGTGGGTTGTCTCTAATTAAAAAAGAAAAATCTCTACTTGTTTGAAGGTTTGAAGATGAGAAGGAAAAAGAAAAATACTGGTATAGGGTATAGGTAGATTTGTGATATGAGATAGGCAGAAACCAAGAGACTTTTTGTCTAATGGCATCTATTTTCTTTGTGAAGGAAAAGACAAGATCATTTTACACAAAGAAACGGGGAGCTGGAGTCAGAGCTTTGGAAGAGCATCATCATGCTTAACATAGACTTGGAGAAAGTAGAAGAGTCAGTTGAGAAGAGGGACATAAGTGGAATGTGAGACAGTGTTGAGGATTGATTTATTTAAAGTTTGTGATCATGAATTTATTATAATACAAACTAGTATTATCTTAGAATTTACTTCTGTAACCCTGGGATTCTTCAATGCTGGGATAGAAAATGTGAATAGTGGAGTTTGGCTCTTGTTGAGTTTTGCCAGATGAGTGCAATGACAGACACATAAGTTAAGAAGATTAGGACAATGGCAATAGTGTTATTGATGTGAGATAATGTGAAATCTAAGCTGGATAAAGAGGGCAGAGAAGAAAGTCAAGAGCTGATCTATAGGTAGAAAGTAGAGAATTCAAAGGACTGAATGTCATAACAAGTGGGGACTAATTTAACACTCAAATGGGGATGTTTTAAGTTAGCTGGAAGAGTTGGAGAAAATGTTCGAGAATGATCTATTTGAATCAATGTTTTCCATGACAGCATAGTAGTTTTAGGTAAAGACAGAGGCCACAGTATGAATGTAGGAATGGGTAGAAAAGCTGGAACTGAGAAGAAATCTTGATTTGTCCTGGATATGCTTAACTTGACATATAGTCTAGGAATTCCTCTTGTTTCCTTCCTCATTTCTATAACTTGTGAAATGAGATAATCTATGGTCTGCTGAGAAATGAATTTTTGTCTTGTCCTGGTTGTAGAGAATTTGAAAAATTAAGCAGTAACACTCCCTTCCACACTCAAGCCTTGCATTCTAAGAGCCAGGCCACTGGCTCTAAGTTGGTATAGAACATCTCCTCCTCTGTCCCCAGGTAGCACTTCAGAAGTGTGTTGGAGTGTTGTTGTTGTTTTTGGTTGTCACAAGGATTAGGAAGAACTACAAACATTTAGTGAATAGTAACCAGGCAGCCTAGATGTTCTGCAATACTTGAACAGGCTTTGCAAAACAGACGACTAATACCATCATCTGTATTATTTTAAAATGTTCCACCAGACATTATTGTAGGTATAAAAACTGTTAATAATTAAGCTTGAAACCAAGCTCCATTTTACACAGAAACCCAATATATTTGCTGCATATGTTAATAACCACTAATCTTTCCAAAAGATGCAAAATTTCATGTAAAATGGGGAAAGCCTATCTTAGTTTTATTTGAAACTTCATCAAGAATTATTTATATCACACATTTCAGCTCTAATAGGAATTCTGCCAGACCTATTTGAGACATTTGGACTTGCAAACTGGTAAAAGGAAAGTTTTACTTTGAAGTTCTTTCAACAAACATAAAAGTCAATATTATTCAACTTGTAGATATATAAATTTCAGTGATCTCATCGAATTTCATCAATAAAGATTGTTTTAAGAATATTATTTCTATTATCACAATACATCGTTGAGACCAATTAAATACCTTAGTTATAAACATCTCATGTAGAAATTGAAGTTAATTTTTTGGGTTGTTGGTTGCTTTTCTTTTTTAAAACTTTTTATTTTAAAGATGTGGGGTACAATTTGGGACTAGGTATATAAATGTTCATTATGCAGGTACCCTTGTTGATGAGGGTGTGCCTCCCTCTCCTGGCAGTTTCTCACTACTGTCAATTCCTGTCTTATAGTATTATGATAATTGTTCAAGTTTCGCTTATGAGTGAGAACATATTGTACTCTGTTCTTAGCTTCTCTGATAGATCACTGAGTATGATTGGCTCTAAATCCATCCACGTTGCTGCGAAGTTCATACGTTTGTCCTTTATGGTTGCATAATATTCCATTGTGTATATGTACCACATGTTTTTATACAGTCCAGTTTTGATGGGCATTACGGTTGGTTCCATGTTTTTACTATTGTGAATAGTGCTGCAATAAACATGCATGTGCAGGTATCTCTTTTGTAGAATGATTTGAGATCCTCCAGGTATATTCCCAGTAGGGGGATTGATGGGTCATATGGCTGCTTTTCAATATTATCCCCATCCTCTTTCCTGAGGTCTATCATAACCTCTCAAGAACTTCTTTCATTAGTTTCCTTTTCTGACATATCCACTGTTTTCTCATTGTCTATTGAAAGGTGTGTTCTCCAAGATCTCTTTATGTATTGTGGGCTACAACATATACCTTGACTTGTGATGAGATTTCAAATTTAAAAATGTGGTTTTCTTTTCCTTTTTAATTTTTTTAAAAATTTTAAACATGTGGGGTACTCTCACTGGTCCTTATTTCGCCTGGTTTGGGATCTGATACCCTTATTAGTGTTATGTGCCCCGCCCCCAGCAGTGACCCACTATTGTCCATCATACTCAGTGATCTATCACAGAAACAAATAACTGAGTACCTCGTGTTCTTGCTATAAGTGGACCCAGAAAATGTGTTTTTCATAATTCATACCTTTCTGTCCCACTTTACAACTCTTGAAAATAAGGACAAGCTCATTTGCAAGAATAACATCTTTCTTTTTCTCATATTGAAGTGTGTAATTTGGTCATATTATTGTCATTAGAACAACAATTGTTTCTTTTTTTTCTTATCATATGCATGTCTGTCTAGTGCATTCTTACTTATTTTAACATTATTTCACTCATTATTAATTTCCTTTCTTTAATTTCCCTTTTTGATACAGTTCTGGTATTGTATTTGTTACTTTAATTGTGTAAGTACATAGATTTTGTTATGAGTGGCTTTTTTTCATCATAGTAAAATGGATATTACAAGATATTTGTTGGAAAAGAGAACATCAAGCTTGGTAGGTCGATGTCCAAGGGTTAAACTACCCTTCTACCTCCCCTTCTCCCAGTTAAGAATTAATATGCTTCAGTGTTAGAACCTTCAGGAAATCATTCTGGACTTGAGGAGAGGAAAACTGGTGCCTGGACCAAAAGTACAAAGTGGATTCCCCTAAGGATTGCAAATAGGTTTGAGTTTTTATTTTGGTAGCAAATTATTTGAGTGGAAGATACTTATCCCCATTTATGTGCAAGTCTCCAAAGGAGAGATGGCTTTGTTGTATTGATGGACTTTAGATGCTTCTGCTTGGGAGCCCTGTCAAGTTTCTGTGCTTAAGCCTGGCATGCCGGGAGGAGAGTTACTCAAGTTTGAAGTAGGCTGGTCATGAGCAAGGACCACAATGGGTTGCAAAAAAGAGACCCATCATTACATTTTCTGTAGTTAATAGCCCTTCTGTCTCCTGTATAATCCCAAGGTCAGAGAGAAGTCTCCCAAAACACTGTTGAGATTAATGTTTCTAAATCACTTGTAACAGATGGGACCTAAATTAGATTTATTTGATTTGGAAAAAAAAAAAGAAAACTAAAAGTTGTTAGGCTTCAAATGCACTGATGAAAATTTACACCAATTGAACTTGAGCTTGATAATATTTATTTTAGAGGTAGTTTCATTAAAGAACCATTGAGAAACCTTTATTGAGAGATTACCATTTATATGTTTCTGCAACTGCATATTCCAAAGTAGTAGTAGCTTCTGTCCTATCCTTCCATCACCCTTAGAATGAATATCTTTTTATCTTTAAGTCTTCACATCCACTAGCCTCTCTCTGTGAAGGCCTCAGGGGAACAACTCAATATAAGATTCTGCTTTACAGAAAGATTAACACATCTTGCTCCGGTTTGTACACTGCAGAGGGCATGGTAATATTTCTGCTAAAAGAAGAGTTCCAAATTGTCAAACCCCAGCGCTTTTGTGAAGCTGGTATTTGTAAGAAAGTAGATTGAATTAGTCAGGGTCAGACTGCAGTTGGAGTAAATCACCAGGGAAGACCATGAGTGGCAGGGAGAAGCTATTGGGGTGCATACCCTTGGGAAATAAGAAAATAGATCTTTGAGTTATGCTTACTAAACAGAGCCCTCTGAACATATCGCTTAGGAGTGATTGGATAGTGAATTAAAACGTCTGCATTTGTATTTCCCTCTGAATGACTGCTGCACAATGAGCTAATCTGAATACTTTTGAGGAGAGTTCTATATGGCTTATTTTCTGCTCAGTTGAAGGCTCTCAAGCTTAAGACAAGATATTTCAGTTGTGTGGCTTCAATTGTGTGAATTGTCACAAAATGAGGTGGGGAAGAAATATTGCTCTTTAAAAGTTAGTGAACCGTGGGGATTTTACGTGGAATTGTAAAGAGTTCAAACTAGTCACGGAAAGAAATGGCAGATGGACAACTCGAAGAGGGTTCCGGCAATGCTTGAAAGACATAGGCATTGATCTCAAAGGGCTTTCCTTTCACAGATGCACAGCCTAGGCCTTGGTGACTTCAATAGATGGTCAAGAAAATATCCGTGTTATTACTCTGGGCTTTTTGCTGAATACAGTTTCCACATCCATCCTCAAGACAAGTTTATAGCTAACTCCACACAACACATAAATTGTTTTGAAAAGACTCCAAATAGTTAAATTTGATCAAACAAGTGGTTACTTTGAAAACTACTCATTAGCATCCTGTTACCAAGCAGAGCATTGACTGAATTAAGTTGCTTGTTTTCAAACACCTGCTTGAAAATGTACCATATGCAGACTAACTCAAATAGAAAAGAATTTTCATTTCCAGAGACAAAATCTTAGACATCTTTTTTAAAACAGTAATTTTGAAGTATTTTATATCCCTTTGAGAATGATGTGTTTCTGGGTGTCTTTTAGTACCTATTTTGTGACTATTGTAAGAGTAAATCATACCTCCTATGAAATCTTCATTCTACCTGACTTCTCAGCTGCATTTGACACTGTTCACCTCCCATTTTGCAATTCTATTGTCGTTATCTATTCACCTGCTGAGTTCTTGCCTTAGCTCTATGACTCTTCCTAATCATATTCATCTGACCATCCCTGAAATGCCTGTTTATTCCCTTCAGTTATGCTTTAGGCTTTTCTCCCTAGTCTCTCTAGGCAATCTCATTCTCTGTTAGTGAGTCTTCAATTTTCATACATATTTGTGCTGTCCACTATGCTAGTCACTAGCCATACGTGACAAAATTAAAATTAATTAAAATAAAATGTAGGGTTTTTTCAGTCATACTTGCCACATGTCAAGAGCTCAGTAGTCACATGTGGCCAGTAACTACCATATTGAGAAGGAAAAATATAGGACATTTTTGTCAACACAGAATTCCATTAGACAATTCTACTTTTTGTACTAATGGCTTCCAGATAGAAATCAAGTCCAGACGTCTCTTCGGGGCCTGAGACTCATAATAGCCTACTGGACATTGCCATTTGGACGTTCTATAGGCCTCATAGACAAATTATTTCCACCAAATTTCTCCTTTCCTGGAAGTCAAACTAAGGCCTTGAATGCAGAGATAAGGAATCTCATCTTTATGTGTTATAAAGGTGAGAGTCATCAAGAATTTTCACTATTCCCAGATGATTAATTTCAATGTTGATTTTTAAAAAAGTAAATAAGACCCCCGCAGTTATTGTGTGTTTCATTTGACAATTTATAAATGGAATCATCCCTTGCAATGACCTTGTTATTGGCAAAATTCCCTCCCATTACCCCTGCCCCCAAATTAATTTCACATACTGAATACAAAATGAGGCTAACAAAGCAATCTTTGTGAAAGGAATTCTACAGATTGCTTAATTGACACTTCCAAATCTCTCATTTATTTGGATTTCTAAATCAACAGAATTAGACTACAAATTAATTCATTAGTGCAAACAATAAAAAATGAGGTCAGGATTATTAGAAGAAGAATAGACAAGGAGATGAATTGATCCACAGTCAGATGTACAGGTTGATCCCTGAAACTCAGAAAGTAGGTCAACTTTTCCCCTCTCTCTTAATTACATACCCACAAGCTTTCTTCTGTCAGGTCTGGAAATCTTGGAGCTTATTTCTACACAGTGTAATTATGTTTCCATATCTGATCGCATTCAATTTTGAAATGAAATAAACAGTAGGAACTAGTTACATTAGCAAGTGGAGCCACCAAATTACATTCATTAAGGCATTGTTCAATTATGAAGTTCAATCCTCCAGTGACCCCAGGAAAGCAAAAATTCAGTTTATGATTAAGGATCTATGCTACTCAATAAATGTTTGCACTATATTGGAAAGAATGTGTTATTTTTCCTTCTATCAAAGGGGCTCTAGATCTGGAAAGGGCTTGAATAAAGGATAATTACACTTTGATGAAAAGAAGCTCAATTCACCTTGATCCGAATCAGGTCAGAAATTATCCACCCTAATGCAATCTAATGATCCTTTGGATTTGTAATTATAAACCTTCAGGAGCGTCTCAGTGTATTTCTAAAGTTACAGCAAGGTAACAAGCAATGTTTCTCATTCCATTTCTATAACATACAGTATAGTTCTATACTGAATTACTAATGTTCTTTTACTATAGCCATTTCTCATTCTTTAAAATAAATTCCGTCCCTTCTAGCCAAATATATAGCTGCTATTGTCAGTCTTAGCTTGTCTTTCCACCTTTGAATACATTGTTTGCAACAGCTCTGAAGCCTACTATTTCTTATCAGGCCGGCAAAATGTCTTACTCCTCTCAAAGTTTTCTTCTCAAATTTCTTTCTTCAACAAGACCTTTTCCAGAAATACCAAGCAAAAACAAGGAGAGACAACATCAGCTCCACAACTAAAATGACCAGAGAGGCCACTATTACCCTTGTTTGTCCTGTGTCTGCCTGTCCACTACATTGAGTGACGTCTACATTTGACTATTTTATTGGACTATAGAGCAAAGTTGCACAGCACGCATTTTACATGGCAATGAGCGAGGTGTGCACATAAACAGAAAGACAAAGAGATAGAGATAGAGAGATGGATAGGGAGAGATGAAAGAGAAAGAGAAAGAAAAAGGGAAAGGGAAAGGGAAAGAGAAAAAAGAGATAAGAAAAAGAGAGAAAGAGTAAGAGCAGGTGCACATGCCTGTGAGAAAAATGAGGTAGTATTACCTAGTAGAAAGGCCATGGACTTTCACATTATGTGACTCTGAACCAAATATTTAACCTTCTGAACCACAGTTTCCTCATCTGTAA
Organism: Carlito syrichta; assembly: GCF_000164805.1. NCBI lineage: Eukaryota > Metazoa > Chordata > Mammalia > Primates > Tarsiidae > Carlito > Carlito syrichta. The sequence continues at coordinate 81,105 of NW_007232819.1, read as the reverse complement.
GAGCACATAAGTCATAGGGTTGTTGAGGATTAAATTTGATAAAGCTATAAAATATTTAACATAGTGCTTGCCACAGAGTAACCATTTAATAAACAATAGATATCACTCCATTAATTGCTAAATAACAGCAGAGACATATGAAGTATATTGACATACGTAACTAAGTATACAATATTATACCTATGTTATACACATTTGAATTACAAAGCATAAAATATTGGACAGATGTGAAATGTGGGATAATTGAAAAACAGTGAGTGATTTGTAATCAGGAAATCAGCATTTGAGTTTTGATTCTGATAGTTACTAACTGTATGACTTTGGAAAAGTCACTCAACATTTGGAGCTAGTGTTTCTGGGTCTGCAACATAGGAGTCACATTACTAATCCCATGACAGATAGTTAGTGTGATAATATATGCAAACAGGCTGTTGTATGTAAAGCTGTTTGTGTGTGTATGAAATCTAATATCTTTGCATTTGGAGAAGTAGTTCCCAAGGTTGACACTGTCTATGTGTGATTAAGAATACTTACACAAGATCCTTTTCTCTCAAATGGCCTTTTGAGCTGCATCTGAAACCTGGGCCAGTCTTAGATGTGGAATCTGACAACAGCCTCTGGCCCTGTGTCCACTCAACTTCTCCATTCTGTTTCCCGAGGGGCAACTACATAAGAGGCAAGGTGAGGCATATCTTACCCTGGAGTTGGGAAAAGGACCCATCTGGGCACTGCATTTGGAGATGAGAAGGTAATGGGGCAGAGTTCTTTATGACTTTCACAGGCAACTAGGCTGGACACACCAATTATTAGAGATAGTGGGTACAGTATTGGAATCATGTTTTGCTTATCACCATCTAAAACAAAAACCTAGCACACAGCAGGTGACCAGTAAATATCTGTTGAAGAATTCCTAGTCATCTCAAGGTTTGTGACCCTAATACATTAAATGATTTGGAGTCCGTTGGCCCTCCATTCAGTCACTACACACAGCATTTAATGAAAATTTTATGCCTCATTCCCAGGAAAATGACTTGTCTCACTTGTCTTTTTTTACCCCTCAGACATAGCCTTCCTTTGTGCTCTTTTGTGACTTTACTTTTAAATCTCCAGTGAAACCAGGTGGGAGGCATCCTCTAGATTTGTCTCTCCCTTCCGGTTTTCAGTTACTTATAGGGTTGCCATATTGGATTGCTAAATGGTCTTCTAATTCCCATTTCATGCCTGATGTTTTGTCTCTTGTCGGTTCTACGGGACTGTCAGAACCTGTTTAGTAACCTTGCCTATCTCCTCCTTCAGAACTCTTCAGCCAGGCTCTCTTTCCTGCTCTGTATTCTGTTCACTGCTCTGCCACCCTCACAGGCCTCAGCTGCAACTGAAGAGTCCATGTGAAACAGGGAACTCAGCTCCATGATGCATACATTTTGAAAAGAAATATCCTCCCTTTCCTGAGTCCAGGAAGTTTTAATTACCAGAAGTCTGTCCCTCTATTAAAGAGTTTCCAAAAAATTTTAAAAGTGGAACTTCATTTCAACAAAATATCTGTGTAATTTCAAGCCACACAAGTCATTTGGGTAAATCTGCTTGGGGGAAGAGAACACTCTACTGTCAGTCATTATTATATATATTTGGTTCTCTGAAAAAATCATTTTTCAGATCTACTGGAAAATAAAACCTATTATCTGATGCATTTTTGTATCCTCTCTTTTTCTGTTGATTATTTTGCAGTAACAACATTTTGACAGACATGTACTAATGACCAAAAAATTTAGTGCTACCCAAATGTTAATGAAGTTTTAACATAAAAAAATAGATTTTCTGAGATAGCAACTGGCAGTTTGGGGCTAGAAATAATGTATTCAGTAAATAAATTTCACACAGTCTGACGGAGCACTCCTACAGACTATTCAGATCAATATTTGATGAGAATGTATCAAAGCAAACGTATTGCTATGAGAAGCCATTGCTGTCTTTTGATTGAAGTTAATGAAGCAGACATATTAGTGTAAAGTACTTGCTGGATGCATTCGAAATTTGTCCTAACCACCACTAGTGCTGCTAATGGAAGATGGTAATTACTGTCCACATAATTCTGAAATAATTAGGAAAATGGGCACTTTTTGGAATCATCCTATTAAAATGCAGGCCTGATAATAGAAAAGTTTCTGGACATGTGTTGACTTGAATCAGTGAAGATAAAAGTGACAGAGTGCCTTTTTACATTACAATTGAAATCTCTCTTCTATTGCATGCTATAAAGCTTTAAAAGCATGACAAAGTCGGAAACCTTGCCAATGACGCAGTGTGGGGAAGTGTGCGGGAAGCAAAGTGTGGTAGCAACAGAATTCCACACATCCCCATTACTGGCAAAGGCACTGCAGTCATCCTGTAGCTTGAGTCTCCCACTCCTTCACCACGTAAAGGAAGACACCTGATTTCGATGGGTCTATTGGATGTTTCCCTGAAGGAATATACAGATCACTGCGTTGACAAGAACTTCCTAGGACTGGAGATGTTCAGGGCATGCAGCTCCATCTCTGAATAAATCAGGGCAGAACTGGCAGTGCCAGACAGGTGTGCCCTGCTCCCAGCATCAGGCCTGGACCTGGCGGATTTGCAGTCAGTGCACTCTCCCGAGTGAAACATGAGAGAATGCTAAATGTGGTACACGTGAAAGAAAAGATGAATGGTTCCTGGAAGCGTATTGTCAGTTGCAAGACAGGGCTCCCTCCCATAAAAGAGAAGGAGATGCTTAAAGAAAGGGATCTTGGGACAGCATTAATGAAGAAGAGACAACCTGATAAGCAAACACGGTCTCCATGGACCAGGGCATGTGCATACTTTCCCAATCCATTTAATATGTCTTGAAAGTAATTTGTAATTGCAGCTTGTCTGATCTGAAAAAAAAGAAAAGCCTTACAAAGAGGGGCCTGCCCAGAATATGTAGTGAAAAGCAGTCTCTTTAAAGTGAGATGACTGCTTGAGAAATACTGCACACATCCAATAAAATTGCACTGCTAGTGATGACTCAGGAATGCTCTGGCCTAGATTTTCTAAAACAAAGGGGTTAAATCATGCAGGAATCTTCACAACTTCTAGCCCAATTCTTTGCTTCGAAGAAAGCTCTTTCATACATCTGATCTCAATTCTCTGTGTAGCCACCCTGTGAGGAATGCAGGGTGGAGAATATCATCCCAATTTTAGAAATGAAGAAAGTGGGGTTCCATGAGGCAAATGATTTGTCTAAGGGCAAACCTTCAGACTCCCAGTCCAGTGCTCTGTTCATTGTCACACTTGATGGTCTCTATGTTCTGTGTGGCCATGCCCCACACTACTATCCTTGGCACCACCTGGTCAGGGGAAGTCATGTCCCAGGGTGAGCCCTGCTATCCCGTCCCAGAGCCTAACAATCCTCTGATGTGGTTCTCCTGAGTACCCTGGGCAGGCTGGCCATGACCATCCTCTGGAAGAAAACTCGTTCTCAGAAAGAAAGAGTGAGGAAAAAAAACAACTGTCACCCAAAAAAGAAAAACAACAACAGCAACAAAAAACCCCAAAAATCTGTCATGAGACTTTTGCTCTTTAAAAACATGACTTCTTTCCTGTTGTTTTCCAGAACTTCCAGGTTAAAGTCCAAACGTCTGAGCCTGGCATGTGAGCCCCTTTATATTTGATGTTTTCTCATACTTACCCCAGCAAGAACCCTCTGTCCAGCCAGACAGGCCTCTTCCCCAGCATTTGAAACCACATTTATTTTTAATACTACTCTTTCTCCTAGGTTATTCTGTTTATTATGGCCTCCTTTCCCTTCCCTTTGGCCAAATCCTGTCCAGGTATGCTGACGCCAACTCAAGTCTCACTACCCCCACACAGCTTATACAGCAGGTTCGGCCATAAGGGTTGTAGGTCCTTTCAGTGTTTGTTTCGAGTATTGGATCCTGAGTGATTGCTGACTGTAGCAGTCATAGCTGATCTGATTGCACGTGACAGAAATTCAACTTGCTGAGGCAAAAAGGGAAATTTACTGGAAGGTTATTAAGGAATTTATTGTAGCCAAAAAAAGTAGGGAGATCAAGGGCAGTTGAACCTTAGGTACATCTGGAATCAGAAACTCAGAGGACTGCCAGTGCTCTGTCCTCCCTCCCCCACCGCCCATTTTTTACATGGCTCCTTATTTCTCTCAGCTTCTTCTGGGAAACACGGCATGATCAACAGTTCCCATGCTGCATATATATACTCCCAGGCTTTCCACCAGAGGATTGAGACTTTCTCCTCCATTTCATTTCAGATAACTCTAGGGTGCTTCCGACACCTATCTCCAGACAAATCTGGTTTGGCCTGAGGCAGAATCACTTGACCTAGACCCTAGCTGGGATCTTTAGACTATCATTTCCGGAGAAGAGAGGAAATTGCTATGATCTAGGCAGCCTCCCTGGCTGCTGTCTACCATATTGACCCGTGGTATCCGGTGAATTGCTGCTTCACTTTGCAAGCACCATGTCCCTTCTTCCAAACAATTTTGAAAGCTCTTTGAGGGCTAAGCCTAGGATCACACATTATCCTTTTGTTCACATAGTACCCAGCAAAGTGCTGTGCAATTTCATTTATTTACACATCTATTGAGTGTCTCTTTTATGGCAAGCCTGTGCCAGATGTTATAGGTGAATACTTGTTATCCACCCTGACTCCTGTCACAAATCACTTGCAGTTCTATAAAACCACTGTGTCATTTTTCACCTTTCTGTTTTTATATGTGCTATTTCCTCCTTCCAGAACGTCTTTTCAATTCTTCCTTCCCGGACAGAAAAGCCCACTCAGCCCTCAAGACTCAGTCCAAGTGTCACCACTTCTGGAAAACCTTTCCTGACCTTTTCTCTGGTCCCTTCATCTCAAGGTTGTATAAAGTGCTCCTCCTCTATGCTCCCACAACACTCTTCATGACACTTACCACTTATCACTGTGTGTTGTAAGCATTTACTTGTTCATCTCTTGTAGGACCAGCCAGTGGTTCTCAAAGTCTGATCCTCCGACCATCATTATTTCCTGGGCACTTGTTAGAAATGCACATTCTTTGACCTCCCTCTAGACCTAATGAACTCTGCAGGTTGGACCAGCAATCTGCATTTTAATGAGTCCATTAAGTAATTCTGATGCATTCTCAGGTCTGAGTACTACTGAGACAGATACTCCTATTAGTCATTACAGGGTCCGATGTATAGTAAATGCTTGGTAAACTTTTGATAAATGAATTAATGAATGAATATTTTCTTATTTTATTTTATTTTATTTGAGTTGGAGTCTCACTCTGTCACCCAGACTGGAGTGCAGTGGCCGCTCCCGACCCGCTGGGCTCCGGCGATCCTTCCGCCTCAACCTTCCGAGTAGCCGGAATTACAGGCGCGCGCTACCACGCCCGGCTGATTTTTTGATTTATTGTAGAGATGAGGTCTCGCTCCCCAGGCGGGTCTCGAGCCTGCAGGCTCAGGCAATCCACTCACCTCAGCCTCCTAGGCACGGGATTACAGGCTGAGCCACCGAGCCCGGCTTATTTTCTTATTTATATGGGAGTTTGGGGTGTGTTATTTCTTATTGCCTGCTTTTCAGGCACTATTATCCAGGCAGATGACTGATTTCCATTTATTCATTCATTAGAACATTCATTCATGTATTCATTCAGTAGACTAACTGGAAAACTAGGAATTCCAGAGTTAAACTCACGTTGTTTGCCACAACAATGTGATGCATAGCTCTCCCAACCACCAGAGGAATTTTGAGAGCCTACTTTTATGACTATGGGACACAACTTTATAAGTGTGATGTCTTTTATTGATATATTTTAAAGAGTCAAGAAGAATTCCAAAGAAAACCATGTTTTTGTAGCTGCTGCTATCCTTTGAGCTTTGTATGATTTTGAAAGAAAAAAAAAAAACTCTCACTTAAACCCGAATACCTCCAAGTCATCTTTGCTGATAAACCTTGGATTTAAGTTGTAAACAAATTAAAGACTGAAAACTTTCCTTTGACACATTCTTTCAAGGACTTTATTGCTGTCTGCGAGCTACCAGGTTCCTTTCAGAGAGAGCAATTCTCTGTGTGCTGGGCTGAGCAGGGCTGTCCTGCACCTTGGAAAAGCCGAGTGGGAGTGTGTGTGAGAGACTGAACTGTCTCAATAGTCCAATGTTATGCTTTCAGCAAGCTTTTGAGAACAAAGTCTCTGTTTTTATTGCTCTCCCTGCCAGTGATTACGGCTGGCTTCTTTCAGTGGGACATTCCATGCCTTCGCACTTAGTGCCAAAGGAGGACATCCCCTGAGTACTCCAAGCTCCTCACAGAGCCCTGAAATGAGGCCATTCTTGAGGCTGCCCTCTCTCTCTTTCCACACAAACATACACACACACACACACACACACACACACACACACACACACACACTTTCTGATAATTCTTTCCTGCATCTCAAAGACAGTGAATACAAAGCCCCCAAGAACAAAAGTTCTCTTATTATACCAACATGTGTTCTTCTTCTTCTTCTTTTAACCTATAAGGCATTTGTTCCTGGAAACTTGTTCTGCATTGTAATGTGCAAAACTTATGCAACAAAAAAATGACTTAAAGGTATGGATTGCTTAAAGCTTAGAGATTAAGGTTACATCTATACAGGATAAAAACACGAATTGCATGGTGAGGTTTCATACGTGGGATGGAAGACTGGACTACATAAATCGCTTCCCAAATGGTAGTCTGTGGTTGCATCATAACACATGGAGACTCATATTAAGCATGTAGATTTCCCTGGAGTGTCTCATTTAGTATGTAGTCCAGGGAAATGTTAGTTTTAACAATTGCCACAATTAATTATATGCAGCTCCTGTTGGGAATTACTGGACTAAATCATGTTCAACTTTCTTTCCAATGCATGTAGATAATGTTCTGTATTATCACACACTTCATGACCTCTCTCTCTCTCTCTCTCTCTCTCTCTCTTTCTTATCCAAATAAGGGAGGAGATAATAGATTTGACATTATATTGTGGAAAAGAAAACCTGGGTTATATTTCCATCTCTTCCACAAATTCTGTTATGTTGGATAAGCCATTAGCCTTCTCTGACCTTCAACTTCCTCATGCACCAAATAGTCTATTCTACTAGATCCAGTGGTATGCTTGTAAAAAAAAAAAATAGAAGGCTTTGTTTGTGGTGTTTGTGGCATTTAACATTTTCATGGTGCAAATATTGCCACCCACCATGGCTGTTTTCAAGCTATGGAAGCAATGTCACTGAACATAGAATTGGGAGGAAATCTATTCTTGCAAACTGATACAAGCTGGCTACAACTCACCATGGACTAGATTCTTTCCAGTCTTAAATCTCTATTCCATTTTTTTTTAGAAAGCAGGATTTATTGAGAGGACAGAAAAGCTCCCACAGTGGGAGGAGACCCAAGGGGGTTGCCCCCATTCCATTTTATGTAACTAATGAATTAATAATGGTAGAATTTTTTAAAAAGTTATTGCTGCTGCGCCTGAACTTTGTATTTGAGCAGGCTTGGATCTAAATTCCAGTTCCTCCTGTGTAAAATAAATAAGCAAAATCCCATTTTTAATAAAGAGTAATGAGGCAGTACATATCGTGTACCTAGGATATCTGGATATCTGGTAAATGTAACATGTGAATGAATGAAATTAGAGAAGATAAAGCAATAGCAGTCATACCATTAGAAACATCTACACTAGGCAGGAAAAAATGTCCAAAGGGAGAATATGAAAGAGAGCTCACAATGAAACTCCATGTTAATGATAACAATTACCATTTTATTGAGTGCTTGCCATGCTCTAGGCATTGTGCTAAGAGCTTTACATGGGTTATCTGATTTCAAATTCACAAAAAGGTATGAGTTACAAACTAAACTATCGCTTTAAAAAGTAATTTAAATTTCTTAAAAAGTAGTATCAGATTTGACCTTGTACACAGGACAATTTTCAGGAGAGTGAATCTAGAAAGAAACAAGGATAGGAGATATGAAACTAACTAACTTAGCACAATTTCAAGCTTTTTACTTTGTATTCAAACCAATTTATTCATAAAGTCATCCAGTGAACATTCACTAAATGCAAGATACTGAACAAGGCACCGGGGAGGAGATACAAGTGTGAATAAAATACGGACTCTTTATTAGTGAAATAGACTCGGGTATGAATTACATTATTTCAAGACTGACTCAAACCAACCCTTATGTTCCCTTGCACTGGCTAGATCTGAAGCCATTCACCTGGACACCTTGTTTCCAGTTTTTGTTATAAATGCACTGCACTCTCCTCAAAATACTGTAAAAAATTTGAAGAGGTGAGAACCTGCCCAAGCTTATTTTATGAGACCAGCATTACCCTCATACAAAATCCAGAGAAGAACACTACAAGAAAAGCAAATTACAGGCTAATATCCCTTATGAACATAGATGCAAAAATAAACTACACGAGACATGTTTCAGTGGGTGAGTAGTGAAAAAACATTATGGTTTGAAATCCTATTCCTACCCTATTTACTAGTTGTAGCAGCCAGGAAAAATTCTATCATCAACTCTGATTTCCATATTTTGTTTTATACTAGAGGCTCAATAAATATTAGCTACTATTTTTGGTAACTTTATTAAGTAAGTTGATCCTAGATTGTGTAATAAATAAACCCCTAAATATATGGTGGTCCAAACCTAATAGAAATTTATTTCTCATTCACATAAATTTCAAAATGGGTGTTTCTAATCAGCAAGTGGCTCTCTGTCACTTGGTGATTCATGGACCTAGAATCTTTCCATCTCATGGATCTACTATCTTCAATACATGGCTTTCAAGGTCATCAGGTTCACCTACTTCAACCAAGAAAAAAAGAGCCTGGAGAATCAAATATGGACAGTTTTGTGGAGCAGCCCTGTAAGGGATACATATGATTTGCTCTCATAATACACTGGTTAGAAATCAGTCATATGACTATACTTAATTCCAGAAGTGGCTGGGATATGTAGGGGGAAAAAAAGAGAAATGTTTTGGTGGACAATTGGCCAATCCAATCTCTGCCACAGAAACCAAGTGACTCTTATTCTGCCCTGATGATCTCACCCAATGTAACAGTATGTCATATCAAGTCTATATATTCATGTTTCAATAATATTAACAGTATCAGAACTTTCCTAGGTGCCATAGTTTTATACTTGTATATAAGTTTGAAGAAGAAAGGGTTTGATGCAAACTTCTTCTCTTGCTTTTGTCCTTAGTCATTTTTACTACCTTCTTTTTGCCTTATCTGCTGCTCATCACTTTCTGCTCCTTTGGATTGTAGTTTGCATAATCTATTGTGTGTGGAGTTGAAACAATAAGGATGAAACAAAACTTGAGAAATAAGCTAAGCATAAAGTGTCATAAATCAGTCAGAAATCTAGTTAAACATATAGAAATTAAGAGTTCTCAAGAACTGAGTGTGGAGAAAACCAGGCACCACATCTCACCTCATTCTTTAGAGATCAGGGTATTGGTTGGATTATCAGGTGTCTTGAAGGTAGAGCCAGAATACAGTGTTCTTTTTTATAATACAAAATATGACTAGAAAGGTTAGTGGATTTGTTAGTATTCTGTCAACTGCTCTATTCCTTGAATCTCAGATAAGGGCTGGAAAAGAAAGTTGATGGAGTGTGTGATGAATAACATAGACTCATGCTGCCCTGACTTATTTTGTCCTGAAGATCTCACCCAATGTAACACTATTTCATGTCAAGTCTGTATATTCAGGTAGCTTGCTGCTACCTAAAGTACTTTAAGTTTCAGAGTCTCCCCTCAACTCGGAATCCCTCACTCTATTTCCAAGCGGGGCAAAACAGGCATTCACTTGTCTCACATATGGACTTCCCATTCCTTGAGACTAATTTTTATTCCAACAGGAAATATGAAGTCCTTCTTTAGGGAGGAAACTGACCCTGGTTTCAGGCTCACCTTGCATATCCTTGATGTTGGTGAGTCACATTTACTTTCTCACTTATCCACAGGGTTTTTTTACCCATTGATTTCGTCACTGATTCGATGTCTCTCAAGCTTGCTTGCTTTACTGCCTACCCTCAGTTTTAGTGCATTCAGAACTTGTGTGCTTGGTAACAGGCTTCTGCTTACCTTGTCATCAGATCATTCTGGGCTCTGACAACACAAATAATGACAATAAATAAGGTAACATCATTAATACCATCGAATAGAAGGAACCAGGCAATATAATGCCAAGTTAAAGGCTATTAAAGCTGAAATAAGATGGCTTCAATAGATGGAATTATTGAACTCTCGATAATATTCTGTGTATTTTTTTCTTTTTTGGCAGAGATTAATCCCACAAGAGGAGAAATGTTGCTTTTTGCAACAGGAATTCAGAAGACAGAACCCAATGTATCCCCAGAACTGCAGTCTGTTCTTACATATTCTAGAGAAAATATAATAAAGTGCTTTTCATTTGTTCTCCTTTTGCACTGCTTTAGATATTGCATGTTTCATTCCAACAGTGACAAGAGGAGCAATAGATTCTTATATCTCAATGTGTTCTAACTAAGCCTACTCAAGATGGTAAGCACAATGCATATTCAAGAGTTTATTGAATTAAAGTATTTGGAAGAGAAGGTGAAGGAAGAAAGGAAGTGAGGACACATTTATTGAGTGTCTTCTACTACTGCTGTGACAATACATTTATTTAAGGCTTACAAAAATTGTTTTATCTTCTGTTAATCCTCAAAAGAAACTTAGAAAAAGTAATTTTCTTATCTCTATTTTATAAGTGAAGAAATGAAGGCAAAGAGAATTTAAATGACTTAAATGCCATACAATTAATAAGTGGTACTTCAGAGACTGGAACCCAAATATGCTCCCACTTTCAACAATTCTATTATCATTTGTTGTATGTCAGGCTGAGGCTCCCATGAAGTTAAGTAATTTGTCCAAAGTCATATAGCTAGTCAATTGTGGTGCCTGGGTTCAAGTTCATGAAATAAGAGTAAAGTTGTCAGAAAGGTTGGTTGGAATAACAGTGTGCTAATCCTTTGCACAGGAAGCACAAGTCTCTCTTTCAAAAGCGTTTCAAGTACATATAGATGAATTTATTTTCTCTGTTTTGTCTGCCATTGTCTCTAGCCCAGATATCTCATATAAGCTGCAAACCTATATTGGGGATGCCAAAAAGAAGTAATGAACAATTATAATACTATAAGAAAGGGATTGGCAGTAGTGGGAAACTGTCGGGGTGGGGGGAGTGGGATTGGCAGTTGAGGGAAACTACTAGGGGAGGGAGGGGCATACCTCATCAACAAGGGTACCTGCAAGATCAATGTTTATATACCTAACCCTGAATGTACCCCACATCTTTATAATAACAAAGAAGTATACACATTTAAAAAGACTTTCTCTATGTATTACTTTTTGAATTATAGGCCATTTAAATGTATACACTTTAAAAAAACTGTATTAAAAGTGTAATACTCGGCCATTGCTTTACTAAACTCTGGTGTGCACTCTTAGCTAAATTATTTGAGCACATGGCCACCACCATGTTTTCAATGCTTTGGCCCCCTCCCCTATTTTGGGAAGGTGACTCTCCTCTCTCTCTCTCTTCCTGTCTCTCACCCACCCCCCATTTACTTTCTGAATAAATGATATTTTCCAATCTAAAAAAAATTGTAATACTCAATAATATAAATACAAGTCATGTTTGACTTCTGCAAATACAAGAGGTGCTCACAGTGGTTATCATCAGTCTCCAGACACTTCTGATTATGACAAGCAAAAGAACTTGTTGCTGTGCAAGACTTCCTGGATTTTCCCTTGTGTACATCATACACAGTGCCATGCATCTCAAACTTATCATGAATTTGTGCAATTGTAAGGCATACTGGAGTTTCTGTTGCATATTCATGCCTTCATTGTCATTGTACAACGTTCTCCAATTTCAAATACCACTTCAAAATGGTCTTGTACTCCTTGAATGACAACTGTGTTTCCACCATTTTATTTGACTGTACTGCCTGTCACATGGTGACATTAGCATTCATTTGATTAACACCATCTTTTGAGTGAATGTCATACTACATATTGTTACTGTAATTCAATTCAACTTTGAAAAGTAATACATGAATAAAATCTCTTGAAATGTGTATACATTTTTGGCACCCCTGGTATATGCACCTGCTTAATTGATTTCTCCTCAAAATCAGCTTCTCCCAGTCTTGCTTATTTTAACAAACGACCTCTCCTTCCCTGTACTTCCAACTTACTCATGCCAGAAGTCTAGGAATTATCTTTGACATCTCCCTCTCCCTGTATCCACTACTTCAGAACAGGAATATTCCAGATACTACAGTTGGACTTTAGGAAAGGAGCATACTATCTTGAGATCATTAGTAGGTTAGGTATTCTGTTGTTTTATTTCTTATATTTTCTATTGAAAAACAAAGTTCAATGATTCAAAGCTTACACTATTCCCCATGCCTGTTTTATCCAGAGGCAGCTGATAATCTATTTTATACACTGTAACCAAAGTGAAATTTTGAAATACCAATCAGATTATACCGGTCTCCTGCTTAAAACTCTTAAGAGACAGTCCTTTGCCTTTAAGATAACAGTAAAGCATACTTAACACATAAAGCCAGACCTTGCATGATTGAGTACCTACCAGCCTTATCAGTATCATCTTGTTCCACTAATCTCCTTGTTCTCTCTCTCCAAACACACTGACTTCTCTCAGTTATTTGATCACATTTCAGCTGCTTCTTGCCTCAGGGCCATTGCATACGCTGTTCAATATGCTTGGAATTCTCCTCTCACTCCCTGCTATCCCTCTTTCAACTTGCTAAGTCCTAATTCATTCTTCAGTCATCGAATTTAATGTCATTTTCTTATAGAGGTGTCTTAGTCTGTTAGGGCTTCTATAAGAAAATGCCATAAATGGTATGACTTATAAAAAATATTTATTACTCATAGTTCTGGAGGGTTGTAAAGTTCAAGATCAAGATACTGTCAGATTTGGTGTCTGGTGTGGGTCGGCTTTCTCATAAATGGCACCTGCCTCATTGATGACTCTGCCCTCATGGTCTAGTCATGTCCCAAAGGCCCTACTTCATCATACCATCATTTTGAGTATTAGAATATCAACATAGGAATTTTGGGGGCCACATGTGTTCAGTCCATTGCAGAAGGACTTTCCTGACACCACAGTCTAGAGCAGACTCCCTTGAAGGATATTCTCATAACATTCTCTACTTCATTCATATAAATTATCACACTTTGTGATTTTTATGTATTTTTAAATTTATATTTCAATTGAAAAGTAAAATTGTATGTATTTATGGTGTACAACAATGTGTTGATATACACATACATTGTGAAATGGCTAAATTAAAGTAAATAACATATTATTATCTCATACTTATCACTTTTTCTGGTGAGAACACTTAAAATTTATTCTCATAGCAATTTGCATATACAAAATATATTGTTATTAACTGTAATCAATAAAAAGTACAACAGATTGCTTGAATTTATTCTTCCTGTCTGACTGAAATTTTGTTTCCTTTAACCAATGTTTTCCTAATCCTCCCACCAGCATTTTACTCTGTTTCTATGAGTTTGACTATTTTACAATCGACATGTAAGTGAATTCATATGATATTTACCTTTCTGTGCCTGGCTTTTTTCACTTTGCATAATGTCCTTCAGTTTTATCCATGTAGTTGCAAATAACAGGATTTCTTTATTTTTTTAAAGGCCGAATGAATAATATTTCATTGTTTATTTATACCACATTTTCAACTCAGGTTGATTTCATATTTTGGCTATTGTGAATAGTGCCACAAAGAACATAAGAGTGCAGTTATTTCTTTGACATACTGCTTCCATATCCTTTGGACATATACTGAGTAATAGAATTGCTGGATCATATGGTAGTTTTATTTTTAATTTTTTTGAGGAAGTTCCACACAGTTTTCCCAAATGGTTGTACTAACTTTTTCACTAACAGTATACAAAGATTATTATTTCTTCACATTAATGCCAACACTTATCTTTTTCATAATGGCCATTGTAATAGGCATAAGACACTATCTCATTTTGGTTTTGATTTGCATTTATCTGATGATTAGTGATGCTGAGCATTTTTTGGCCACGTGTATGTCTTTGAGAAATAAGAATTAAAAAGATTGATGGGCCCCTAGCCAGAATGACCAAGAAAAAGAGAGAAAAAGCCCAAATAAACACGATCAGAAATACAAAAGATCAACTCACAACTGACCCCAAAGAAATACAAAAGATTATCAGAGATTACTATGTATACCTATATGGAAACAAACTTGAAAACCTAGATGAAATGAAGGACTTTCTGACATCACACAACCTCCCCAGGTTAAAAGAAGAAGACATTGAGACACTAAATAGGCCCATAACAACCCAGGAAATTGACTCTGCCATACAAAAACTACCTACCAAAAAAAAAAGCCCTGAACCAGATGACTTTCCAGCAGAATTCTACAAAATGTATGAGAAATGCCTATTCAGATACTTTCCCTAGTTTTTAATCCAGTTATTTATTTTCTTGCTGAGTTGAGTTAGCTGCATATTTTGAGTATTTCCCTTTTATCAGATTATAGTTTGCAAATATTTTCTCTCCCATTTTGTAGGTTACCACTTCACTCTGTTTATTGTTGCATTTGCTGTGCAAAATCGTTTTAGTTTGATGTAATCCCATTTGTCTAGTTTTCTTTTTTTACCTCAGCTTTTAAAGTAATATCCAAAAAATATTTGCCCAGAAAAATGTCATGTAGCTTTTCTTTTAGGGTTTCTTCTGATAGTTTTACAGTTTTAAGTCTTAAAATTTAACTCTTTCATCCATTTGAGATGATTATTGTATATAGAGTGAGATAGAGGTCTAACAATTATTTGGCATGTGAATAACCAGTTTTTCTGGCACCATGTGTTGAAGAGACAGTCCTTTCCTCATTGTAAACTTTTGGTTCCTTTGTCAAAAATTAATCAACTGTAAATGTGTGGATTTACTCCTGGTTTTCTATCTTGTTACATAATAAGTCTATGTGTCTATTTATATGCAGAGAATGTGCTGTTTTGATTACTATAGCTTTGTAGCAGATTTTGAAATTAGGTAGTATGATACCTTCAGTTTTATTCTTTTTGCTCAAGATTGTTTTGGCCATTCAAGGTCTACTGTGGTTCCATACAAATTTTAGGATTGTCTTCTATTTCTACAAAAAATGCCAATGGACTTTTGATAGAAATTGCATTGAATCTGTAGATCACTTTGGACAGTAACATTTTGAATATATTGATAATTCCAACCCATGAACACAGGATATCTTTCCATGTGATTATGCCATTTTCAATTCGTTTTATCAATGTTTTATAGTTTTTAGTATACAGATCTTTCACCTCCTTGGTTAAATTTATTTTTAGTATTTTATTATGTTCTTGTACCTATTGTAAATTAGATTCTTTTCTTGATATCCTTTGACAAGTCTATTGTTAGTGTATAAAAACTATTGATATTGTATGTTGATTTTGTATCCTGCAACTTGACTGAATTCGTTTATTTGTTCTAATGGGTTTTGGCAGGCTGCTGCTCTGGGGTTGGGAATAGGAGAGGTAGAGGCTCCTTTGTCAAAGCTTCTCAAGAAAGGCAGCTTCTTGGGTGGGAGACGAGTACACAGCTACATCTCCTTCTATGTGTTTCTTCAGTGAGTGGCTCTTACTTACCGATTGGCCAAAGGTGCCTGTGTCCTCTGCAGAACAGAGTACTGAGAACTAACATGTTCTCACCGCCTGGCTGATACTGATAGCTTCTGCCTTTCTTCTTTGCTTCTAGTGGTCTGTTATTTCAGTTGTGCTGATCTCACCAGTGATCATTTCTATGTGGATATTCTCCGTTATTTTTTGCTTCACTGTGTTGCTGCAGACTTTAATGGACCCTCAATCCCTTTCTGGACTATTCTGGTTTGTGAAGAGCTATCTATATTTGTTTTTTGTGGGAGCATGAAGACTAATATCTCCTACTCCACCATATTTGCATCTTGGTGATGTTACGCTATATACACACTTTTAATTGTTTGTTTAGTGCATATCTTTTCAACTAGACTGAAGACCATAGGAGGAAAAGATCTTTATATTCATCAATGTTGTGCATACCTGATGCATAGTTGTAGGTGCTTAATAAATACTTGCTAAATGAATGGACAATGGATGGATAGCTAATGTTATTGTTCTCTTCATTCCACTATGAATTGAGTGACCTCCTAGAAGATTCGCTCAATCTTAACAATCTCTTCCTCCTTGACATTGTTTTATCCTTTGGCTTCAAACTTCCCTTTCCTATTTCCTTTCCCATCTGACAACTTCTATCTAATCTCCTTTACAATTCTATTTCTTTAGTAATATCATAACTATTTAGCCTCTCGGAGTTCTATGTTAAGTCCCCATTATTTTGTTCTATATATTTTTCTGAGGTGATCTCTTCCAACCTAATCACCTCTTTGCTGATGGCTCTGACGTTCCATATAGCTAGCCAAAATCTTGACCTCAAATTTCAGATAATGTGAACTGCTGGCACCTTCATTCTGAGTCTCAAATCCATCATAACTAAAGCCAAAATTATCATATTTTCTTGTAAAACCTGCTTCTTTTCCTGTGTTTTCTAACTGCATTTTTATATGTGGAAGTGTGTTGCCCCCCTGTGCAAATATCTATCATAGCATTCAGCACATTTTATTGAAATTCTGCCTCCTCATATGAACACTTAACAACTTTTAAACAGGAACCGTGTCTGATTTATCTGCTATGCTCCCAAGACCTAGCACAGTATATGGTATAGAGTTAGTATTCAGGTACATTGGCTGATAAGTGCGTTTATATACGGATATGCTAATTATCCTTGCAGATTCCTTAACTTGACCTTATGTAGCTATATTTGATTTCTTGTTGTTGCATGATTATAATACTCAATCAATTACCAAAGTTCATGAATTCTACCTCTAAAATATCTCATAGGCCCTTTCTTTCCAATTGTTTTGCCCTTATCTAAAGTCCATCACAAAAAAATATTGTAATGGGCTCTTGAGTGTTGTGATTAACTATAATTTTTTTCTCACTGATATATCCTATAAATTCTTCCCTCTTATTTATTTAACAGATGTTCATTTAGTGGCTACTACTTGCCAAACAGATTGTAGATATGATTGATAAGACAGTGAACAAGACAGAACAACTTCTCAAGAAATTTTCTTTTGATGGGGGAGACCTAAAATTAACCAACAGCCAAATATATCATATATTTTAAGCCAGGTTAAATGCTAGAATGAAAAAATAAAGCAGGGTACATGAGTAGACAATTGGTTTCTTGATGTGCTACTGGGGAAATATTTAGATTGGTTAGTCAGGTAAAGTGTGTTTAAAGAGGTAAAATTTGAATAAAGCAAAAGAGTAAGCCATGTGAATGCTTTTGGAAAGACAGAGGCAGAGAGAATGGTAACCATAAATGTTCTTAGATAGGAACCTACTTTGTGTAATCCACATGGCTGGCATGAAGTAAAAAAAAGGTAGTCAGGAACCAGAGTCTTATAAGGCCTTGGAAACGGTAGTATAAGTAGTGAATTTTATGCTAAGCATATTTGCAGTTATTATAATACTGAGAACAGTGGAGTACCATGGTCTGATCTAAGCTTTAAACGGTAGCTATGTGGTTAACAGAATGTTGAGATGCATATCAGTCAGCCATTGACACAATAATACTGATAAACAAACTACTTTAAAACTCAGGAACATTCAGAATTGAACATTATGTCTTTCTTAAGTGCTTGTGGATTGACTTTGGGTTGGACCCAAGTCTATTTTATGTCTCTCATCTTTGAACCAACAGCTATTCAATGCACGTTCCTCTCATGGAAACAGCAGATGCACAAGAGGGCAATATCAAGCACATAAACACATTTCAAGACTCTGTTGTTTTTATCACGTATACTAATATCTTATTGGTCAGCAAACCATATGAAGCAGAAGTACATTTTTATCACAGAGATGAGAGGGATAAAAGTGAAGATGTTTCATACCAAAAACATAGTCTATGCAAGATTGGAAACAAGGAAATGTGTCAGGCTATTACTATAGTCAACATGAGAGACAATGGCCATTTGAATCTGGAGGTGGTGAGAAATGGATGGATTTAAGATATAATTTAAAAGTAGAGCTTATATGGATTAGTGATGAATTGAATATGAGGGATAAAGAGATCACATATCACTCACAGGCTTTTTATTTGAGCAATTAGATGCCTAGAGGTGTCATTTACCAAAGTGGAAAAGACTGAGGGAAGAACAGACTCTTGATATGGGGGCATGTTAAGCTAAAGGACCATATTCGATATCTAAGTGGATAGTGTTATGGGGAAGTTGGTTAGATGACTATGGACATCAGGACAGGGGATAGCACTGGAGATTTGTATTTAGGAGTTATAAAAATCTAGATGAAATTTACAGTTCTGGATGAAACGATTCCCAAATAATTGTTTAAAGCAGAAGTGACCATGCCAGTCCCTGACATTTCCAGTCTTATCCCCCACTAATCTGTTTCTCATACTTTTACACACTAAATGACACTAATTTCACATTCTTAAAATGCGCTTTCACTTTCACCTCTCAACTTTTTTCATGTTCTTCTTTTGGCTTGGAACGCCCTTTCTCAATCTTTTCCAGTTGAAATTTCTCTTTGTCAAGACTAGGCTCATGTGACACCTTCTCTATGAAGCCTTCATCAATACCTCCATGTGGAATTGACCTTTTGACCTTTGTTGTTCCTATAGTTCTTTTTAATATATCAATGATAGGTGTTCTCATATTTAGCTTCCTATTAGATCCCAATTGACTCTATTTCCCCAAACTGTTTCCCATGGCCCTATCACATTTTCAATCAGCACATCTAAGTTTCTGCATAATAGCTTGGAAACCACTTGTCCAGTCCACTGCCTTCATTTTATAGATGGTAATTTAGGTCCATATGTTGTAATTTCTAGGCTCAAACATGGGCTGGCAATTATTCCCATTTGTCCAGATGACTATACTATCCATTAAAATGTGACTTACTTGAAGGCCAGAATCTGATCTAAATCATATTTTTCGCAAACTTTTTAACTTCTGCAAGTTGCTTGTATTGCATGCCATTTTTGTTGAATTTAAATTTGCATTATAATAATAAACTACATAAGGAGATTCTTTAAGTGATATTTATAGAAGCACTAGCATAGAGACATAGGAGAGAGTCACTGCAGTATGAGTTTTTACTGGAAGAATACTTGTTGTAACATTGGCTTATCAAAACCAACTCTAAAAACAGTATTTTTTCTTCTCTATTATTCTCCTACATATTTTTTCCTCTTACGTATTCAATACTCAGAATTCCTGGCTATGGATGAGGTATTATATACTGAGATTTATCTTAAGAATACTATTGAAACAGTGAAAATTGTAAATAATCTACTATTTCTCTGAATCAAATCAGTGTCTCACTGTGCAGGTAGTAACATAGAAAGCAAGCTGCTAGGGTATTGCCACAGTGCCAGGAATTACCTTTTCTTTGAAGTGGGGGGTATTGAGCCATCTGCTCCAAGTTAGCAGTAGAAGAGTGATATGTCCAATAGGTTAGAAAGTCATAACAAAGAAGAAAATGATTGTTTGACAATAGAAAAGTCTTGAAAGATAAATTTCAAAAGAGTTTTTAAGAGAAGTAGAAATTCCCTAAGTGAAAAACATACCAAATTTTAAATATAGCGTAGACTTGCTTCAGAATAATTTTCATTGGATTCTTGATCATTTAAGGACACGTGTAGGTTTTATTCAGATAAGAGCATTGATGTTTTGCTGATACTTATTTTTACCTAATATTTTTCCAGTGACAAGGAGACAGCATTGCATGAGAAGTCAAGAGAAACTGGTGTGGGGGAGGCACAATAGCAACAGGGGAATCTGATCTCCAACAAGGTAAAGTGGGGACCAAAGGGAAGCTCTAACTTTATCTGTATGATGGCCACATGTATACCTAATCCCGAATTGTATCCCACATCTTAAAAATAAAATTAAAAATAAAATATTTATTTATTTAAAAATATTTTTCTATTATTGTAAAGATGTAGGGTACGATTCAGGGTTAGGTATACAAATGTTGCTTATGCAGGTACCCTTGTTGATGAGGTGTGCCCCTCCCTCCCCTAGCAGTTTCCCTCAACTGCCAATCCCTCTCCACCTCCACTGGCAGTTTCCCATTACTGCTAATCCCTTTCTTATAGTATTAGGATAATTGTTCAAGGTCTGCCTATGAGTGAGAACATATGGTACTCTGTTGTTTGTTTCTGTGATAGATCACTGTGTATGATAGACTCTAAATTCAACCAAGTTGCTGCAAAGTCCATATGCTTGTCCTTCTTTATGGCTGCATAATATTCCATCGTGTGTATGTACTACATTAAAAAAAAATCCAGTCCAGTTTCGATAGGCAGCATGGTTGTTTCCATGTTTTTGCTATTGTGAATAGAGCTGCAACAAACATATGTGTTCAGGTATCTTTTTAAAAAAAGAAGTCAAGAGAACTAGCTTCTTGCTTTAACATTGCCATGAATGTTACGTGATGGTGGACAAATAACTTTACTTATTCATGTATTTTCATCTATTCATTCAGTCATTTGCAAGTACCTGCACTATGCAGTAATAACAATATTTGTATGAATTTTAATGACTACAATCTTTTTGGCTATAATAACAATATTATATGTATTTTAACGGTTACAATCTCTTTGGCTGTAATGAGGATATACTTTAATTAGCTTAAGCAAAAAGAGGAAAATTACTGTAAGAATACAGGTATCTCTTGGAAGCCAAGGTACAACCAACACTCAGCAAGGGCTGAAACAGCTCTCAGACATATTTTCTCTCTACCATTCTGTATGTCTGTATCATCCAATCAAAATAAAATTGGAATCCCATTCCCAGCTTTATATTATCTAGGAAACAAACGTTCACACAAGTGGTGTCAGAATCCCATCTTCATTTGGCTCAATCAACTGTGGCCTATGAGTTGGATTGGGGTAGAAGTGCCATGTTACATGAGCATGTTTTCAAGGAGTCCCACTACTGTAACTTTGTGGGTAAGAGGTGGCTGGGGTTATTGGATGAGTACTGAGATTCAGTTCCTAGGAAAGGGAGAGGGATTGAGAAGTTGCAATTGCAGAATTATTTTTCCTCCCAAAGATGTCTATGATATAATCCCTAGAACTTTTGAATATGTTATATTACATGACAAGGAGGCATTAAGATGGCATACAGAATTAAGGTGGTGAATCAATTGACCTTGAGATTAAAAGATTATCCTAGATTATCTGAGAAAGACCAATGTAATGAGAAAAGACCTTATAGGAGAAAGGCAGGAGGTCAGAGTCAGAGAGAGATCTGAGGATGATACCCTACTGCCCTTGAAGGTAAAGGGGCCACAAGCCAAGGAATGCAGATGGCCTCTAGAAGGTAGAAAAGGGAAGGAAATTAATTTTCCCCAGATCCTCCAGAAGAAATGCAGCACTGTTAATACTTTGATCTTAGTCGAGTGAGAGACCCATTTCATACTTCTGCCCTACAGAATATAAAATAATAAGTTTGTGTTGTTTTAAACCACTACTTTAATTTGTCACAGCAGCAACTGGAAACTAATACAGAAGTTAATTCAACAGCATTCCAGTATATTTAGAGATGGCACCTTTACTCAGAGCAGAACAGGTAATCATAATCGTGATCATTTCACAGAAAGAAATACATTTTCTATAACAAATAATAGAAATGTGGATTTCTCATACCAATTATTTCCTTGTTTATTTTATAAATAATTATTAAGTTGTTGCACCTACTTGGTGGTAGCCACACTGTTAGGAGAAACAGAAGTAAATGAGGAATGCAAAATGAGCATCAGGGAAATTAGTACTAAATCCCTTGTCTCATCATGTACAGCTTCTCAGTCAGCCCAGACACACAAAAAATATACTGTATATGCATTCATATATAAAGTGGAATAAAGTTTTTGTTTTCCTTAAATGATTGCAAATTTCCCAGAATTAAATTCCAATCAGTTTTCTGTACATTAAACATTCATCTTTTGTTCGCTATTGTAATACAGAATTCAATTTATTCTAACTTCTTCTTTAGGCAATTTTTCACAATGGTGCTAAAACCTCCACCCTCAACTGCTCTGGTAATTAAAACAGCACGAAATATTTAGATAACTTTGAATTTCTGTTAAACATATAATTTATGAAGTTCTTTCCCAGTGTATATAAATTCCTGCCTAGATATGTATTCATTTGTGTAGCTACATTGATGCAATGTAACAACAGAATTCCAAAACCAGTTATTATACAAAGTGCAAATATATTTGGGGATTTTAAAAATCCCAAAATGATTAGTTGCCTTTGATTAAAAGAAGTTTATGTTTGCATGCATCAGTCAATAAGTTCATCAAATCTACTTACATTTCCTATAGCAAAATGTTTTCATAAAGAGTAGCTATGAAAATATACAAGTTTAGGTGTAGCTGAAAATCATCACCTCATCAATTCTTTCTCCTCTTTACATTTTCAGTAAGAATTCCCTATTAAATATGTCTTTTATAGAGAGATTACAAAATGCGTCTCTAGTTAGGTTTCTGTCACGGTACCAGATTCCCAAAGGCCTCTCTTCAATTTCTGAGCTGTTGAAGGGGTTTTATGCATTCATGCTCACCTCTGCCTCATAGCTTCTGCCTGCACATTTGCTTTTCCTTTCTGCAAAATATTTATTTAATAATACACTCCAGTCTCTTCCTCAATTGCCGCATACATGTGTATACACAAACTGTACTCACACAAAATATGGACTCCTGTGTCAGAATTCACAAATTAGATTGGAGTGGGAAGGCACAGAAGAGTGGTGTAACTTTTAGCAAAAAAAAAAAAAAGTTCAAATTCAACTTTTCAGTATCCTTGATTGTATTAGTGTTTTACTGCTGCTGTAACAAATTGCCACAAGCTTAGTGGTTTGAAACAAAACATATTTATTATCTCATGGTCCTGGAGGTCAGAAATCTGAAAGCATTCTCACTAAAATTGGTGTCAAATTTAGTAGCAGATCTGGTTACTTCTCGAAGCTCCAGAGGAGAATCCATTTTCTTGCTTTTTTTTTTTTTTTTTTTTTTAGCTTCTAGAGACTGGCTTAGGGCTCCTTTCTCAGTCTTCAAAGTGAATAAATCAAACTTCTGCTTCTGTTGTTCCATCTACTGTGTCTCACTTTGATCCTCTTGTCCTCTCTTATAAGAACCTTAATTATTACAATGGGCCCACTGGATAATTCGCGATAATTCTCAATATCCTTGACAACCACATCTAAGAGCTCTCTTTTGCCATGTAAGGTCACATATTCACAGATTCTGGATATTAAGATGTGGACATCTTGAGAGAGAACATTATTCTGCAGACTACATTGGTAAGAACATTTTAAAAGTTTCTTTTTCCTCCCTATTATTAGGGAACTTTTACTGTCTGTTTCAACTTATGCAGCCCCTCAGTCTCCTGTATCTTAACAGCTCCTCCGTCCTCTCCTTCTCCCTTTAGTTTTTCTCTTCACCATGTTTCTCCCAGATTTCTCTAAGTAACTTCAAAATTGCCTTACTTATTATATCTGGTCATTGAACTCTGTTTTGCTGTTATAAGCTTTAACTGCAATTTAGGTCCATCTTTGTCCATCTGAATTTATCAAAGTTTAAGTGGAAAAGCAGAGTTTTCCATTCAATTGGAACTGTTCTCTTTAGCGAATGATTGTAGAAAGAAAAAAAATCCTTTTATTACATACAGTTTTGACCTTAAAACCCAGGGAACTTCTCCTTGTTATAGTCAATTTGGCTGGAAAAATATGTGAGTTGTGAAAAATTGCCTTTTCCCTGATCTATAGACTGTTTCTTGGTATCTTACCCTTGGGCTTAGCCAAAGTTAGTATTTTTTTTTTCCTGAGGCTCAGGTGAGATACTATCAAAGCCAAACATGCCACGCAGCTCCTGTCTTTTAGAACTATTAGAGATTTTGAGTATTCACCTCCTACTATGAGATCTTTCCAGAGTAGAAACAGGATATTTTTGACCTAGAGGCTACCCCAAGATTATCTTACCATATTGACTGGAAAGGAAGGAAAAATCAGAGAAAGAATTAACAGAAAATGTTATGGATTGAATTGTGCCTTCCAAAATGCATATATTAAAGTTCTAACCTCCAGTATCTCAGAAGGTTACCTTATTTAGAAAAAGAGTCGTTGCAGATGTAATCAAATTTACTAGTATGAGATAATTACAGTAAACACCTAATGCAATATAAAAGGAAAAATGGCCATGTAAAGACTTAGACAATGGAGGAAGAGACCAGAGTGATGCTGCTACAAGCTAAAAACTTCCAATGATAATGGCCACCACCATCTGAAGTCAAGAAGAGGCAGGAAGGATTCTGCCATACAGATTTCAGAGGGATCATGACCCTGTCAACACGTTGATTTTGGATTTCCAGCCTCTAGAACTGACATGTGGCACTTGGCAAAGAAGCTCTAGGAAACAAATACAGGAGCCAAACACAGAAAAGTGAGGAAGTTTTTTTTTCAACTTCATAGCAACTTCAAATTCTATAAGTATGTAGCCTAGATCTACTCACATCTTATTCCTCTTGTAAGGGTTGAAATGAAGATGAGGAAACTTGAACTCCCTCAAAATGTTAGATCTGTCATTTATTCTTCACATTTTGTTGTGTATTATGTGGTATCTCAGTGTCCTAACAGATCTATGATCAATCTGGGACATAGCTGACCCTTTAAGGAGAATATTTTAAGATGATCAGAAAAGTTCTGCTTGCCTCTTGGTGAAGCTACTTCTTCATTCTTTAGTGCTTTTCCTATGAATCTACCTCAGACCAATATGAAGAATATTTCAGTCTCTCAAAGCCTTTAACCAAGAAGCCACTAAAATATTATAAATATTTCTATAATTAAGTTTTATCCTAAGGCCAAAATACATGTTAAGTCACAAAATCAACTTCTGTTCGTTCTATTCATTAATTATGCTCAGTTGGTTAGTCTAATCACATTGAACTAACAAGGTTATGCAATGTGCATCAAGTAATAGTGTGCCATTGAAATTATAATGTCCAAAATATGTCATAAATCTATGAAACTTAACACCTCTTTTACTTACTGTTGATTCCAAAGTCTGTGCTCATAGGTAAACTTCCATTTCCAAATATAAACACGAACATTTTCCCTTTTCTTTCCTTTTTTTGCAGTTGTAGTTTGTCCTGGAAAGAAGAGTTTTAATCATGTGTCTTGCTAAAGCCAAGGTCTTCTCTTTAAGGCCTTGCAGCCTGGGAAAGCACTTAATGATCTGGTGTAGTACCTTTAATACCTGCAAAATTCTATGACTCCAGTGCATCCCATTTGTTTCATTTTCCAAAGTTCCAAAGGGACTTAAGACTATCCCAATATCAGCAAATCAGAAACGTCTGTATCAGTTTTCATTCTAAACCTTAATTTCCTTGTACAGTAAGATTTTTCAAGCAAAAGTAACATATCTAAAACATCAGAGAAAAAATATGGAATAGGCAATGAGATTCATAAGTTTGAATCTCAGAAAAGTCTGTTCTGGAGCTAAAAATTGGAAATACACATTTAAGACCATAGGACTAGATTGAGATCACCTAATAAGTAAAACATAAATAAAAAAATTTTGCCCAAGATGAAGATCTGAAGAATATCAACCTTCAGGGCTTGAACAGAGGTGGAGAAACTAGCAAAGAGAAGTGCTCAAGTATAGCCAGTGAAGTAGAAGGAATTCCAGGAGATGGATCTCATAAAAGTTAGAGAATAAATTGGTTCAAGAAGAAAAGACTAGTCAGTCATATAAAATGATGCTGAGGGATCTAATTATATGATGGCAGAAAAGCATCCATTAGCTTTGGCAGTATGTGGTTTATATCCTTGACAAGAGATATTTCAATACGGGCAGAAGTCAGATTGAACTATGCTGAAGATGAAAATAAAGCTTCTTGTTTCAGCTCTGATGTGTAAAGAGCTTGGAAACCATCGCCTCCACCCTTACAACAAGAATATTCTGGACAAGTTGACCATCAACAGTTTTTCTTGAACCCATCAGAGAACTTAGTTTATAGGACAAACCGTCATCTAGAAATCTAGAGAAAGAGGCAAATTCCAGACATACAGATGAGATCTGTTTACCTGGAAAAGAGACATAAACTTGTAAGAATACTTAAATGTTCGTTTTCACAATCACTGAAAGTTTAATATGGACTCACATGAGAATGAGAAACTCCTGGTGACTGCTGTCTTAGGGGATCCCCCACACTTTAATGAATTTTACCTTCTGGAAGCCCGCTAGTTTCTCATAGTGAAGATCTGAAAAAGATCTTTTGTCTCTGGCAGGTGGTAGGGAAAGTATTCATTTGGAAATACATTCAGGGGTTCTTCATACCAGTGCCTCTGCTTCAGAATACACTTTACCAGAACCTTTTTCCATTGGGAGAAAGGCATTCTGCCCACTCCAGCCCCTTCTTAACTTTTTGTCTCATGGGAGAAGCACGGAGACAAAGAAATACTTATGAAGATCACATTACGAAAACACAAGTCCGATGAAAGACTGAGATTTAATCATATAATTATGAATACTCTTGACACTACATACCTTGCCACCACACTAACTGGGCTTCAGTATAATAACAGTGGATTAGAGGAGTAGACAGAAAATACCAAAGTCACAAAAGAAGACAAAAATAAGAACATTAGAGTAATTTGAAGTCTCTGGCACCTCCAGTCACAGCAAATCTTAAGTACAGCTCACCTCCTAGCAAGATTAACATAAATCCTCACTAGAATACTATTTATCTCAGTTCATATTACCCAACACATGTATGGGTTTTTAACATTAATCACAATACATTCCAAAGAGCGAAAAATATATAACATAAAGAGACAACTCAAGCATTATAACCACACTTAGATATGATACAGTTTTTGGAACATGAGTAAAAAATTTAAACTACTATAATTAATATTGAAGGATTCTAATAAAAAAGTAGATAATATGCAAGTTACAGAAATGTTAGATTTTAAGGCAACTATAGCAATAATCACTTTAAATATGAGTGATCAAAGAACAGCAACTAAGGACAGATATGGTAAGAATGGATTTTTAAAAAGACTCAATGCTACCTCATCTACATGAAACTCAATTAAAATGTAAAGACTCAAATAGACTAAAAGTAAAATAAATGAGAAATATATTCCTTACTAATCAGCAATGGAAAGAAACTGGAGTTACTATATTAATTTCAGACTAAGAACACTTCAGAACAAGAAACAGTATCAGAGATTAAGAGGGGATTTTTATAACAATAAAGGAGTCAGTTTTCCCAGAACACATCCCAATCTTAAATCTGTATGCACCTAACAACAAAGTGGAAAAATACATGAGGCAAAATGCAATAAAAGTAAAAGGAGAAATAGAGGAACTAACTATTATACTTGGATACTATGATGGGTTTGGAGATATTCCTCTTTCCCTAGTTGAAAGATCATGCAGGCAGAAAATCAGTAAGATTATAGAGGATCTGAACATCACAATCAATTAGCTCTAATTGTCATTTACATACTACTCCATACAAAAACAGCAGAATACCTATTCTTCCCAAGCTCTCATGCGACATTCACCAAAAAGCATCACATTCTGTGCCATAAAACACAAATTTAAAAGAATAGAAATCATACAAACTATGTTTGACTACAGTGGATTTAACTAGAAATCAATAACAAAGATAACTGG
>NW_007232819.1:34498-53069 GCF_000164805.1 Carlito syrichta | reverse complement strand
CTCCCTCCCTCCCTCCCTTTCTTCCTTCCTTCCTTCCTATCTTCCTTCCTTCCTTCCTTCCTTCCTTCCTTCCTCTCTTTCTTTCATTTCTCTTTTTTTTCTCTCTATTTGTTCACAGAATTTTATTAGGTAATCATTAGGAAGAATATTGAGCTCTTTTGGTTTCATTGTGTTAAAAAAAACTACATAACATGAGATCTACCTGCTGAAATTTGTAAGTGTACAGTACAGAATTGTTAACCATAAGCACTGTGTTGTACAGTAGATTTTTGGAACTTTTTTATCATGCATGACTAAAATTCTATACCTGTTGTGTAGTAACTCCCCATTTCCATTTCTCCCCCTCTTCCTCACCAGTGGCAACCATTCTACCTTCTGTTTCTGTGAGTTTGACTACTTCAAATACCTCGTATAAATGGAGTCATGCTATATTGTCCTTCTGTAACTGACTTATATCACTTAGCGTTATGTCCTCAATATTCATTCATGTGTAGCATATTACAGGTTTTCCTTTTTTTAAAGGTTGAATAATATTACATTGTATGTAAATGTCACATTTTCTTTACCTATTTATCTGTTGATGAACATTTAGGTAGTTTCTATTTCTTGGCTATTGTGAATAAGTATATACACTTGACCACCTTGTTGAAGTTTATTTGACCATATAAACTTGGACTTATTTCTGGGCTCTCTATTGGGTTCCATTGGTCTATGTGTTTCTTTATGCCAGTCCCATATGATTTTAATTGCTATAGCTTTGGAATATATTTTCAAATCAAGAAGTGTGATGCCTCCCGCTTTGTTCTTCTTTAGCAAGCTTGTCTTTGACATAAGGGTTTTTTTGTGTCTCCATATGAATTTTAGGATTGCTTTTTATTGTAAAAAATGTCATTGAAATTTTGATAGGTACTATATTGAATCTGTGGATTACTTTGGGTAGTGTGGACATTTTAACAATATTAAATATTTTGATCTATGACTTTCCATTTATTTAGGTCTTCTTTAGTTTATTTCAGCAATATTTTGTAGTTTCAATGTACAGGGCTTTAATATCCTCAGCTAAGTTTATTTCTAAGTATTTTATTATTTTTGATAATACTGTAAATGAGATTGCTTTCTTAATTTTCTCTTCTAATTCTTTGTTGTTAGTGTACAGAAACACAACTGATTTTTATGTGTTGATTTTGTATCCTGCAACTTTACTGAATTTATTAGCTCTAACAGTTATTTTGTAGCATCTTAAATATTTTCTACATATAAGATCATGTCACCCAAAGAGATAATTTTAACTTCTCCCTTTCCTGTTTGAATATGCTTTAATTTCTTTCTCTTGCCTAATTGTTTGGACAGGTATTTCTAGTATTACATTGAATAGAAGTGTTAAAAGTGAGTATCCTTGTCCTGTTCCAGATCTTAGAGAAAACACTTGCAGTTTTCACCACTTAGAATGATGTTAGCTTTGGGATCGTCATGTATGCCCTTTATTATGTTAAGGTAATTCCCTTCAATTCCTAGTTTGTTGCATATTTTATCATAAAGAAATAGTGAATTTTGTAGAATACTTTTTCTGAAATTGTTGAGATGATCATGGGATTTTTACCCATTGTTCTATTAAAGTGGTGTACCCAGGCAAACTTGGAGTAAAACGATAGGGACTGAAATTTGTGATCAAAGCTTACCTTAGACGTAGGTTGCAACCACCATTTGGTAAATATGAAGACTCTGACAAAAGAACAGGGTGTCCTTTCCCTTGAGGGTACCAGCCTTCTCTCTTGAGTGTCGTTTTCCTTTTCTTTTCTCTACAATAAACTGCATTTGAAACCTCAAAAAATTAAATTAAATTAAGTTAAATTAAAAATAAAGTGAGTTACCACTTTGATTTTCATAAGTTGAAACATCATTACCTTCTAGTGATAAATTCCACTTGATTATTATGTATGATCTTTTGAGTATGCTACTGAATTCATTTTGCTAATATTTTGCTGAGGATTTTTGCATCTATATTCTTCAGGAATATTGACCCATAGTTTTCTTTTTTAAAAAAAATTGTGTTTGTCTTTGGTTTCAGGGTAATGCTGGCCTCATAACATAAATTTTGAAGTATATTTTGCTCTTCAACTTTTTGGAAGAGTGTGAGATGACTTGACATTAATTCTTTTTTTTAATGTTCGGTAGAATATATCAGTGAAGCCACCTTGTCCTGGGCTTTTCTCAAGTTACATAATCAATCTACTTGCTAGTTATAGAACTGCTCAGATTTTCTATTTTTTCAGGATTCAGTCTTGGCAGGTGGTATATTTCTAGGAATTTATCCATTTCTTCTTGGTTTCCAATTTCTTGGTATATAATTATTCATAGTAGACTCATAATACAGTTGGCCCTTTGTATCCATGTATTCCACATCTGCAGATTCAACCAACTATGGGTAGAAAATACTCAAAAAATGACACTACAGCTATAAAAAAATAATATAAATTTTAAAAATTCATTATTGCAATATTTACATAGCATTTACATTGTATTCAGTATTATAAGAAATTCAGAGATGATTTAAAGTATACAGGAAGATGTGCCTAGGTTATATGCAAATGCTATACCATTTTATGTCAGAAATTTGAAAATTCATGGATTTTGGTATTGACAGGGATACTGAAACCAATCCCCATGAACACTAGAGGATGATTATACTTTTAACTTCTGTGGCACAAATTATAATACCTTTTCTTTCATTTTTAAATTTTATCTTTTTGAATTTTCTCTTTTTCTAAATCTAGTGGAGGGTTTGTCATTTTTGTTTATCTTTTCAAAAACAAATGACTCTTAATTTGTTGACATTATCTATTTTTTCAATTTTTTATTTCACTTATTTCTGCATATTTACCACACCTGTATCAGACTATTCTACCAACTACCTCTCACACTTCCATTCTGCCCCTGCCATGCCAACCACTTCCAGGAGATAGATATTGTTATTCATTGGTTTGTAACCCATCCAAATTCATATGTTGAATTCATAATTCTTAGTAGAGTAGCATGTGACCTTATTTGAAAAAAAAGGTTCTTATAGGTTTAATTAGTTAAGATGAGATCATACTAGAGTAGGTTTAGCCCCTAATCTTATCTTAATGGTGTCCTTATAAAAAGGAGACATTTCATCACAGATCATACAAGAATTCTGTATGAAGATAAAGACAAAAATGGGAAGGGGGCTAGTTAATGTGTCTACAATCCCAGGAAAATGAAATATCTCCAGAAAACCCTAAAAATCACATTAACATATTAATTGCAACACAATTCACTACTACAAAAATATGGAATAAAACTAAATGCCCACCAACAGATCAGTGGATAATTAAAATGTGGTATATGTACACCATGGAATACTATGCTGCCATAAAAAAGAATGAAATCATGTCCTTTGCAGCAACAAGGATGTAGCTTAAAATTATCATCCTAAGTAAACTGAGTCAGAAACAGAGAAACAAACACCACATGTTCTTACCAGTATGTGAGAGCTAAACAGTCTCAAGGATGGAAGTAACAGACACTGGGGACACTAATAAGGAGGCAGGAAGACTAGGGTTCAGAAACTACCTAGAGGGCACAGTGCTCACTATATGGGGGAACGGACCACCTGAGACCCAATTCCCATTGATACACAATACCTTGATGTAACAAATTACGCATGTGTTTCCCTGAATCTAAATGTAGAAAAAAATAGAGGAAACAGGCTTGAAACAAATCTTTCCTTCTCAGCCCTCAGAGGGAACCAACCCTGCTGATGCCTTGATGTTGGATTTCTAGACTCCAAAACTGTGAAACAACGTATTCTGCATATTCTGTTGTTTATGTCACCCAGTCTGTGGTACTTTGTTAAGGCAGTTCTAAGAAACTAATACAGATTCCTTATTATTTTTTTAATTGAAACAGGACTATGGGAAAGATGAATAGGAAAATATCTACAAGAAAGGGAAGACCGGGGATTGTCAACCTTGTCAGTGACAATCTGATTGTGCATTTATTCTACAGACTAAATTTTAGATCAGAAATGTCTGAACCATCATGAAGTTGAGCTGAAATGCAATAAAATAAGCTGTCTTTTTCTGGGCATAGTGAATGTTCAAATCTAAACAAAAAGTACATACAATTTTGTGATAGATTTTTCCCTCTGAAATCAGGGCTGGCTTCAAATAACCTTTTTTTTGTACAATACGCTACTTTGATTATGCTGGGAGGAACTGACTGAGTAGGAGCTCCGGAGCAAGTGGCCAATGCTCTCCTGGTGAAGCAGCTGGTGTTGCAGCTGCTCTGCTTGGTCACTAGCACTTCCTGGGGTGCAGGAGCCGAGTACCATTTTTGAAAACCAGCAAGGGCCTCCTCAGGGAGAAGCTGCTAGGAGAGACTGCTGGCTCCAGATTCTGCTTCACCACTGCAGTGGGAGAGTCTGCCAGCACCAGGCTCTGCCTCACCACTGCAGCACCTGGCTGGGTACTGGCAACAAGAGCAGCAGAGGGAGTACAGCAAGGGAGCCCAGAGGTAGAGCTCCACTGGAGAAGATGAAAGACACACCCCGCCACCATCTAGAAAACTGGGCAGAAAAGTGCTCCAGCTTACTCACCACAGAGCAACAGAACCACTTTTGTGACTGGTGGATTAACTACTCAGGGATTGATCATGACCCAGAGGGAATATCCTGAAAGTACAAACTTCAAAGGGACATGGTTAGTGCTGAGTCTCAGGAGTCCCATTCCCACCCTGATTTAGCCATGAGACAAAGGGTGTGGCCAGAAAAAGATGAAGAAAATCTCCATAGAGATCAGTGGTGAGTCTGGGGCTGATCCAACCCCCTCCTCCCCAACAATCCCCTGAATATCAGACCTACATGACTGGGACATGACTGAAAAGGACAAACTGAGACAGAGCCTGGACATCAGCCGTAATAGGAGGACTCTACTCCAGAATAAGCCTGATTGGGGCATCCCCCTACTCTGCCAGTACCTGGGGAAGTGACAATTCCGCATCTCCCCACTGGAGGGAATCTCCCTGACCATATGAGAGTGGGAAGGGAGGACTAAAGTCTCATCTAACCCACTGTCCCCTCCTTCTCTGGGCTGGACAATGGGGAGACTGTGAATGAGGCCGAAGCTCTGCAGGAGACATCAGAGAAGTAGCAGAGAGGAACAATTGCAGAACCTGCCAAAAGAGAGCAGGGTTTTTTTTTTGTCTGTTAGTTTTATAAATTGTTTAATAGTTTTCCTTTGTGCAGGAATGCGTATGTGAGGGTTCTATCGGCAGCCTCCCTTTTTAAATTTTTTCTTTCTTCTTTTGTTTTTTATTTTCTGTTTATGTGTGTATGTGAATGATTGAGTCTTCATCTTTCAGGGATTTTTTTTCTTTTCTGTTCTTTTCTTTTTTAAGTTTAATGTATGTGTGAGGGTTTGATTTGAATTCCTATTTTTTCTCTTTTCTTTTTTCTTTTTTTCTTTCTTTCTCTTTTCCTTCTCCTTTCATTTTGTATGTCTGTGTGGGTGTGCTCAGTTGCTTTTTACTTTGGTTTCTGCTTTTGTTGTTCTGTGTTTTTATTTATTTATTTTTTATTTTTTAATCATTTTGTCCATATTATTTCATTTTACTTTTCTCTGTTCTCCTCATTGCTGTTTCTGTATCTTGGACTCAGGGAGTACACACATGTACCCACTGTATCATCATATAGAGTGGTGGTGGGGAGTGAGTCTCAGGGAACAAATACCACAATCAGTGGACATTGTGATTTTCAAGTAGTTTCTTAATCCTAGCTCTCCATCCTCCACTGTATTCAACTCTCAAAACTACAAGAGACAGCAAAGCTTCCCACTCTCAGCCCTGTTTCAAAATAGAAAAAATTCAGAGTGCTGTTCAAGGAAGAATAGAAGAATAGAGGACTGAGCAGACATCAGAAGTGAAAGCCTCTCTCACTGTCACTGAATAACAGAACCAAAGACTGGCCCCAGAATATAATAGGGACTAGGGAATGAATAGAAAGAGTGAATAAGACTCAAGAAAGACAAGATGCAACACTGAAAGAACTGTAACAGAGATTTTGGCAATAAAAAATTAAATTCAGGAAATAAATAGCAAGATCACAAGAATGGAAAACAGAACCAATCAAGCTGAAGAAAGAGTCTCAGTCCTTGAAGACCAAAATGTGGAATTAATCCAATCTGTAAAAAAACATAGAAAGAAAACTCAGAAAGAAAGAACAAAGCCATCAAGAGTTATGCGATTATATCAAGAGACCAAAAACCTGATTGGTATCCCAGAAGAAAAAAGGGAACTAGAGAACAGGTTGGAGCAAGTATTCCAGGAAGTTCTCCAAGAAAGCTTTCCTCATCTCACCAGAGGTGTGACCATCCAAACACAAGAGATACAGAGAATTCATGCAAGACATCAAATGAGAAGACCAACCCCTAGACACATAGTAATTCTCCTACACAAAGTAGGCACAAAAGAAAAAATCCTAAAGGCAGCAAGAGAGAAATGCCAGACTACCTGCTTGGGAAAACCAATCAGAATAGAAGCAGACCTATCGGTAGCTGGAGTCCAATATTCAAAGCCCTCAAAGATAAACAATTGAAACCAAGAATTTTCTACCCAGCCAAGCTCAGCTTCATCAGCAATGAAGAATTGAAATCCTTCCCAGACATCCAATCTCTAAGAGATTATGCAGCTTCTAGAGCAGCTCTACAGGAGATGCTTAAAATGGTATTAATCACAGAAGAAAGAAAAAAAGAATGGCCATGCACTTCCCAAGCAGAATACAGAATTAACAGAGAATACTTCACAACAGCAAACTTGAAAACACATGCATACATTAACCCAAAAGCTAAAATAAAACAAATAAACAAAGAAAAACCTTCATAAGAACCTCATGATGAGGATAAACAACCACATTTCAATAATCAGCTTGAATGGGAATGGAATAAATGCACCACTGAAAAGACATAAAATGGAAAACTGGATTTAAAAAGCCATGACCCAATTATTTGCTGCATCCAGGAATCTCATCTCACCACAAGGAATGCACACAGACTCACAGTTAAAGGATGGAAGACAAGTTTCCCGGCAAATGGATCACAAAAGAAGGCAGAAGTTGCCATCTTAATATCAGACAAAACAACCTTTAAGCTATCAAACATTTAAAAAGATACAAAAGGACACTACATAATGATAAAAGATTCAATCCCTCAACAGAAGAAAATCCATCCTAAACATATATACACCCAACCTAAGAACATCAGCATTTATAAAGCAACTACTAAGTGAAATTTTAAAAAGATATTGACTCTACCAATATTATAACTTGGGACTTAGCCCACTAACAACTCTAGACAGATCATTGAGGTAAAAAAATCAATAAAGAGATCTGGGATCTTAACTTGATGCTTGAACAAATGGACTTAATAGATACCTACAGAATATTCTACCCAAGAACCACAGATATACATTCTATTCATCAACACATGGAGTGTACTACAAGATCAGTCACATCCTTGGCCATATATCAAGCACAAATAAATTCCATAAGATCAAAATACTGTTAGGCACCTTCTCAGAACACAGTGGAATAAAAATAAATATTAACACCAACAAAATTCCGCCAAACCCACAAAGACATGGACAATAAACCACATTATGCTGAATGATTACTGGGTCAACACCAAAATCAAAACAGAAATTAAAAGATTCCAGGAAACAAATGAAAATAAAAACATCTTACCAAAACTTTGGGATGCCTTGAAAACAGTTCTAAGAGCGAATTCTATATCTCTACAAACATACCTCAAGAAAATGGAAAGATCACAAGTTATCTGCCTAACAAATCACCTAAGGGAGGTGTAAGATCACCAAAGATCACAAGATCACAAGATCACAAGATCACAAGATCACCAAAGCCCTAACTTTAGCAGAAGAATCCAGATCACCAAAGTAAAAGCCCAAATATAGGACATAGAAGACAAAAATAGCATAGAAAAAAATCAACAAAACAAAAAGCTGGTTCTTTGAAAGAATAAACAACACTGATGAACCCCCTAGCCAGAATGACCAAGAAAAAGAGAGAAAAAGCCAAAATAAACACAATCAGAAATGCAAAGGATCAAATCACAACTGACCCTGAATAAATACAACAGATTATCAGAGATTACTATACACACCTGTATGGAAACAAACTCGAAAATCTAAATGAAATTGAGGACTTTCTGACATCACACAACCTCCCCAGGTTGAAACACGAAGACATTGAGACACTAAACAGACCAATAATAGCCCGGGAAATTGACTCCATCATAAGAAAACTACCTGCAGCCGGATTCGGTGGCTCAGCCTGTAATCCTGCACCTTTGGGAGGCTGAGGTGAGTGGATTGCCTGAGTCCACGGGTTAGAGACCCGCCTGGGCAGATGAGACCTCATCTCTACAATAAATCAAAAAATTAGCCAGGCGTGGTAGTGCGCGCCTGTAGTTCCAGCTACTTGGAAGGCTGAGACAGAAGGATTACCAGAGCCCAGCAGGTCTGAGACTCCAACTCAAAAAAAAAAAAAAAAAAAAGAAAAGAAAACTACCTGTAAAAAAAAGCCCCAGACCAGATGGCTTTTCAGTGGAATTCTACAAAATATACAAGGAGGAGTGGATACCAATCCTACTGAAAGCATTCCTGGCAATTGAGAAAGACAGAATTCCCCCCAAATCATTTTATGAAGCTAACATCACACTGATACTAAATCAGGTAAAGATCCAATGAAAAAAGATAGCTACAGGCCAATATCCCTAATGAACCTAGATACAAAAATTCTCAACAAGATTCTAGCAAATCGGATCCAACAACACATCTCAAAAATATCCACCATGACCAAGTAGGCTTTATTCTCAGGATGCAGGGCTGGTTCAACATCAGGAAGATCATAAATGTAATTAAACATACCAACAGATGCAAAAATAAGAACCACAGGATTATATTACTAGATGAAAAAAAGGCCTTAGATAAAATCCAGCATTTCTTCTTGATAAAAATTCTCAACTAGGCATAGAAGGAACATATCTCAATATACTAAGCACCATTAACAATAAAACCATAGCCGGCATATTGCTAAATGGACACAAACTGAAAATATTTCACCTGAGAACCAGAACAAGACAGGCTGCCCACTCTCACCTCTCTTGTTCGACATTGTGTTGGAAGTCCTAGCTAGAGCAATTAGAGAAGAGAAGGAAATCAGGGGTATCCAAAATAGGAAAAGAGGAAAATAAGTTATCCCTCTTTGCTGATGATACAATCCTACACTTCAAAAATCCAAGAGAATCTGTCAAAATTTGCTTTCACTGATAAAGGACTTTGGCAAAGTCCCATGGTACAAAATAAATGTGCAGAAGACAGTTGCATTTTTAGAAACACACAACAAGCAGGCAGAGAACCAAATAAAAAGCACAAGCACAACCCCATTCACAATAGTCATAAAAAAAATGTAATACCCTGGCATCTTCCTAACCGGAGACATGAAAGACCTATACAATGAAAACTACATAACACTGCTGAAAGAAA
This sequence comes from Carlito syrichta, assembly GCF_000164805.1. NCBI lineage: Eukaryota > Metazoa > Chordata > Mammalia > Primates > Tarsiidae > Carlito > Carlito syrichta. The sequence continues at coordinate 43,493 of NW_007232819.1, read as the reverse complement.
TTCAAGAAGACACAAACAAATGGAAAAATATTCCATGCTCATGGATAGGAAGAATCAATATTGTTAAGATGGCCATCCTACCAAAGGCGATCTACAGATTCAATGCAATACTCATTAAATTACTGACATCATTCTTCTCATACCTGTAAATGACTGTACAGAAATTCATATGGAAACATAAACAACCATGAATAGCTAAAAAAAATCCTTAGCAAAAGTAAATGGTGCTGGGAAAACTGACTCTCCACATGAAGATTGAAACAGGACCCCTACCTATCACCATATACAAAAATAAAGTCTAAATGGATCAAAGTCCTAAATGTAAATCCTCAAACTATAAAACCTTACAAAATATGGGAGACCTTTTTTATGGAAATTGGAATTGATAACCAATTCCTGATCAAAAGACCAAATTTCCATGCCATTAAAGATAAGATATATAAGTGAGACCTCATCAAACTGAAAAGCTTCTGCAAAGTAAAAGAAACCGTCAAGAGAGCATGAAGACAGAAAACAGAATGGGAAAAAAATGTGCCAACTGTATATCTGACAAAGGCCTAACGTCTAGGATCTACAAGGAACTCAAATGTGCTGAAAGGAAGAAAACAAATAGCACCCTTAAAAAGTGGGCAAAAGAGATGAATAGACACTCCTCAAAAGACAATATACAAGCAGTCAACAGACCTATGAAAAAGTGCTCAGTCTCACTCATCATCAGAGAAATGCAAATCAAAACCACATTGTGATACCATCTAACCCCAGTAAGAATGGCCGTCATTAATAAAACAGAAACAACAGATACTGGCGAGGATGTGGAGCAAAAAGTATGCTTCTACACTGCTGGTGTGCATGCAAGCTAGTGCAACCTCTTTGGAATTCAGTGTGACAATTGCTGAAAGATCTAGACATTCACTATCCATGTGACCCAGTAGCCCCCCTACTGGGAATATACCCGGAGGAACTCAAATCACTCTATGAAAAGAATACCTGCACACACATGTTTATTGCAGCACTATTCACAATAGCAAAAACATGGAACCCACTGTGCTGCCCATTGAAACTGGACTGGATAAAAAAAAATGTTGTACATATACACAATGGAATATTATGTAGCCACAAAGAAGGACAAACTTGTGAACTTTGCAACAACTTGGGTGGATTTCAAGTCTATAATACTCAGTGATCTATCACAGAAACAAAGAACTGAACACCACATGTTCTCACTCATAAGCAGACCCTGAATATTTACCATAATACTATAAGAAAGGAATTGGCAGTAGCGAGATACTGCTGGGGTGGGGGGGTGGGGCACACAACATTAATAAGGGTATCTGATCTCAAACCAGGCAAAACTGGGAACAAAGGGAGGCTCAAACTTTACCTGTACAATGATCCCTTGTATACCTAATCTTGAATTGTACCCTACATCTTTAAAATAATATTTTTTAAAAAACCACTTTACACAAGGCTCAGACTTCCTTCATTTTTCTCAAAGATTTTTTTGGTAAGTCATAGATACATATGTTGGCTGCATGAAAACTGAATCTACCTACTACATGTTTTGTTTTTACACAAGTCTCTGAGCAAAATCTACTTTACCTGAAAAAAAATTAGAATAAAATGCAACATAGACATTTTCAGCCTTGCATGAGGACAAAATAATGGATGAGTTATAATTATTGCTGTCTTGCAATTCTGAAAATGTCTTCATTAAGCTCTAATATAATGACTGTCACCCATCCTCATATGCATTTCAAATAATTCTCCCTACATGCATGTTTCCTATACACAATTTTATAGACAGTTCTTTTAATTCATAGTAATAACAACTAGCAATATCAATTTTTGTATTTACATATAAAAACTGATGAAAATTTGGGGTTTTTATTTGGAAAGATTTTGTACAAATTGAGAGCAAAATACTATATGACATCAAGTAAGTACATTTGTCAAAATAAAGTCACTATTTGATTTTTTGCAGTGCTTGGAAACTTTACATAAATTCCATTTTAAACACGTTAGTGCTGGGTAGTATTGCTGAGTGGAAAGAATTAAATTAAATAATTCTTTTAAAAAATTAGTGAAGATTACATTTCAGTGTTTACCAGGAGTTGGCTGTGAAACCTCAGTTCTTTTAGATATTATTTACCTCACTGACCACGTGAATGGATTGGGATAGATAAACTCCAAGTTTTCTTCCAGTGCCCAAACTGTGAATTCATTATACAACTTTCCTATTGTGTACAAGACACTGTGCTAGGCATTGATAATACATCAGTGAACAAAACAGGTAACAATTCCTGCTCTGGTACAAAAAAAAATGCTGGTGCTCTCCAGTGTCTGGCCCAACCCTTCCATTTCTAAGCCCAAGTCTTCTTCTTGTAGCATGCTTGTAAACAAGTTTTTCCAGTGCTCAAAAACCTCTAAGGCTCCCTATCAACTGCAGAATACATTGCAAATTATTTAAGCATTCTGTACCCAATGTGCCCTGGCCCAACACTAAGTCAATAATCTTGTTACTTAAGAGGTAGTAGTGGATAGTAGGAAAAGACCGATCCAGGAGTTTGAAGCCCTGGGCTTAGGCCCTAGGGCTGCCACTCACTCGCTATTTAACTTGTGGCAGACCAATATACATTCTCTGACTCTCCATTTGCTCACACAAAATAAAACCAATATTAACTTACTTCCTTAGGGCAATACACAATAATAAATTGTGTCTGATAAAAATGTAAAAGCACCTTGTAACTATTAAGTAAGTTGGGGTAGTGAAAAGACCATGGATTTTGCAATCACATCGAACTAGGTTTGAAATCTAGCTCAGCACCTTACTAGCTTTATGACTTTGAAAAAGTTAATATCTCTGAACTCTTTACCTATAAAATTGAATTGAAATAGTTATTTTGCATGATTATGCTGAGTGGTAAATTAGATTGTAGAAATAATATTCAACAATTAATAAGTAAATAGGTGGTCATTGGATATTAGCAATTATTAAGGAAGTTAGTACGTATTTTAACTCCACATGACTTGAATAGATAGCATTCTCCTACTTGTTGACAAGTTAGTTCAACATTTTCTCGGAAGATAAACTTGAATCTATCTACTATCTATCTATCTATCTATCTATCTATCTATCTATCTATCTATCGTCTATCTATCTAGCTATCTATATGTCTATCTATCCATTATCTATCTGAGAGAAAGAAGATGAGAGGAGACAAAAGAAGAGAGGCGGGGAGGGAGTAGAGGAGAAGGAAAACAGAAATAATGAAAAATTCCACCTGAAGCAAAAAGATGAAATGCAATCTGAATTCTGATGTGAAGCTGATCCTATAGGACTGTTAAATGTGAATAGGTAGTCCACACTTAAAAACTCATAATACATAAAAAGAGTAAGAATATTGATTAGGCCTTTCTTGGCAGAGTTGAAAATGTATAAACTCTACAACCTAGCAAGTATACTCCTTGATATATACTCCAGATAAATAAATTCTCATGCATATCCAAAATGGGGTATGGACACAAACAATAATTTTATAATTGTTTATAAAAGTGAAAAATTGGAAATAAGTTAAAAATTCATCAATTGAGGGGTGAATAAATTAACTCTGATTTACTCTTTAAATGGAATCTACACAGCAATGAAAATGAATGAACTGCATGGTTTATATGGCAACAATTTTTCTTTTCAAAAATACAGTGTTAAGTAAAAAAATATGTTCAGAAAGTGGTGCACAGCACCATATCATTTATATAAAGATGAAAAGCTTATAAAACAATACTGTATAGTGCTTTTAAGCATATATGTATATGTGGTAAAATTATAAACACATGAATGAGAATAATAATCACCAAATTCAGGATAGAGGCTAATTCTGGGAAAGGGGTGTGTCTTGGGAGATTTAATGAGGGCCACGCAGTCAGGGTGAGGCACACATGGGACTTTGCTTGAATTCGCAATGCTCCATTTCTTAAGCTAGATGGTGAGTACATGGGTGGCTTCTACATTACTTTTCACAATTTGTATATATCTGAATTATTCTGCAATAAATATTGAAAAAAGCATGATAATGAATTGAGAGAAGAGGAGGGTAGAACCCATTTCTTCCACGTTATCCAATCAGGATGTCACAATGGCTTGTGAATGCTGATTACCAAGCAAAGAGAAGTAATCCTCCTGCTGATGCTGTCCTGTGAGGGAATCAAAAAGGTATGGAAACTGACCCTCAAAGAAAGGCAAGGAGTTAAAAGGTGCTCAGCTAAGTCTGGGCTCAATAAAACTATGGAGTTGCCCTATGTTTCCATCTACAGCCCACAACTTTGAAGAGATTCAATCAAGTTGTAATTATATACAACGGAGTGATAGCAACAAACTCCCAATTAAAAAGTAGCCACTAAATAGGCGACCAATTCCTGATCAAATCCCAAAGAACTCATGCCATAAGAGATAAGATGGACAAGTGGAACCTCATCAAACCGAAAGGCTTCTGCAAAGCCAAAGAAACCATTAAGGGAGTGGGAAGACAGCCCACAGAATGAGAAAAAAATATTTGCTAAGTGTGTATCTGGCAAAGGCCTAATATCCAAGATCTACAAGAAACTCAAACGTGCTGAAAGGAAAAAAAAGCAAAACAGTCCTATTAAAAAGTGGGCAAAAGATATGAATAGACACCTCTCAAAAGAAAATATACAAGCAGATACTCACTAATCATCAAATAAATGCAATTCAAAGCCATACTGAGATACCACCTAACTCCAGTCAGGATGGTCATCATTAAAAACAGCAGATGCTGGAGAGAATGCAGAGAAAAAGGAACACTTCTACATTGTTGGTGGGAATGTAAACTAGTACAACCTCTGTGGAAATCAGTGTGGTGATATCTAAAAGACCTAAATATCAACCTCCCATAAGAGCCAGCAATCTCCCTTCTGGGAATATACTCAGAGGAACTCAAATCATTCCACAAAAAAGATACCTGTGCATGCTTGTTTACTGCAGCATTATTGACAATAGCAAAAACATGGAACCAACCATGCTGCCCATCAAAGGTGGACTGGATAAAGTAATATGGTACATATACACAATGGAATATTACGCAGCCATAAAGAAGGACAAAATTATGGACTTCACAGCATCTCGGATTGATTTAGTGTCAATCATACTCAGTGGTCTATCACAGAAAACAAAGAACTGAATACATGTTCTCACTTATAATTGGACCCTAAACTTTTGTCATAATACTACAAGAAAGGGATTGGCAATAGCGGGTAAATGCCGCGGGGGGGGGGGGAACATAACACTAATAAGGGTACCTGATCCCAAACCACGTGAAACGAGGACCAGTGGGAGGCCCAAACTTCACCTGTATGATGATCACTTATATACCTAGCTCTGAATTTTTCCCCACAACTTTAAAATTTAAAAAAATAATGAATTAATAAATATACACAAGAAAGAAAAAAATCTCTACTAAGATTTTTTTAAAAAGTGTTCACTCAAGCTTCATGTCTGGTACCCCTGTACTCAGATCCAAGTATCTATCTAACTTCATGCTGGAGGCAGCTGGGTAAAAAAGGATAAGCCCATACTACCAAATGAATAAATGAGAAGAAGCATAGGCTTTGAAGGCAAACTGACTTGGCTGTAAATTCCTCTTCTGCCACTCAACCATGGAAATGAGCTGTAAACCCAGGTCTGCCAATGATTCACTGTATCACTTTGAACACATTTTAATTTCAGTATCCTTATCTGTAAAATGAAGACCATAGTATCTATGTCTATAATATCCAGCTCACAATATTTCAAGGAACATAGACACCTAAAGAGAACATACATACACATATAATACATATACATACATGTAAAATATACCTACAAGTAAATATATTATATGTAAAATATATATGTGTATGTAATAGTAGACACTCAAGGATTGCTAGTTTCCTTCCTTTTCTGTCCATTGAGAGATTTTATACAGCCTGAATTGGCAAAAGATTGATTATTAAGTTTCATTATAATCCACATGAGGCTCAATTTGGATGATCTTACTATTACAATGATCTGGAACAGTGTTGATATAATACAATTTTCCTCATTTTAGTATCTCTTTGTTCACCCTTATTTTTATTATCATAAATTACCCAAAAAAAAGCAGATCAAATTTCTAAGACAGTAGTGTTGATGAAACAAATTGTGTTTTCATGTTCTCCCCTGGCAGGTGTTGCTAAACCACATGTAGTGACCATAGGTGGCTCCCATTTCCCCTAGCCAACCAGATGGCAATCCTGTTGCAGAAATGACCTTTGAGCATCCAAACTCTCACAGTGCCCTGGGTTACAGCAGCATGTGTTTTCTCAGCATCACATTTTGGTGAATCCTAGCTGCAAAACAAGTTGGAATTGCTATAGTAAACCAATTGAGAATAGGCAGAGGCCAGGGATTGAGAGGTTAGAGTGATGCAAAAGGACACCATTTTGATTAAAGCTCCTGAAAAAAAGTGACTACCAGTCCAAACTTCAAGGACTAATGGGAATCAGAGAGCTCAAACCACCACCAGCCTTTCACAAACTTGTGGGTCTTAGATAATTCTATAGCACATTGTTTTGAAAAGTTAGAAGGAAAAAGGTGTTAAATTTAAAAAATGTAAACGCCGGGCTCGGTGGTGGCTCAGCCTGTAATCCCGTGCCTTTGGGAGGCTGAGGTGAGTGGATTGCCTGAGCCACGGGTTCAAGACCCGCCTGGGCAGCGAGATCTCATATCCACAATAAATCAAAAAATCAGCCGGGTGTGGTAGCGCATGCCTGTAATTCCGGCTACTTGGAAGGCTGAGGTGGAAGGATCGCCGGAGCCCAGCAGGTCGAGGCTGCGGTGGCCGGGAGTGGCCACTGCACTCCAGTCTGGGCGATGGAGTGAGACTTCAACTCAAAAAAAAAAAAACAACAATGTGGTACTTATACACAACAGAATATGATGCAGTCATAAAGAAGAATACAAGAAACAAATAACTGAATATCACATGTTCTCACTCATAAGCTGACCTTGAACAATTATCGTAATACTAGAAGAAAAGGATTGGCAGGAAGGGGATGGGAAGCACGATTGGCAGTAGTGGGAGTCTGCCTGGGGAAGAGGGGGCACACCTCATCAACAAGGGAACCTGCATAATGAACATTTGTATACCTAACCCTGAATTGTACCCCACGTCTTTAAAATTAAAAAAAATTTTAAATTTTTTAAAAAGAAGATCTTTGCAGGTCAATTTAATTAACTTTCCTTTGAAGGCAATTTACTTTTCCCCCTGGGTAGATATTTCTTCTTGTCTGTGCTATTTTGAAGTTTCACTGCAATGTGTCTAGGTAACAATTTGTTGTGGTGGTTGTTCCACTTGACACTTGGTAGATTTTTTTCCATTTGTCCTTCATTCAATTTGAGAGATTGTTCCTGAATGTCTACAATGTTATAATAGTCCAGGTACCTTGGACATTTCAATGAGGAAAACAGACAATCAACACAAAATGTACGGCATAATTTCAGGTAGATGTGTGTGCCATGAGGAAATATAAATCAAGATAGAATCCCAGATAATTTTTTTCTCTTTTTAAAATTTTAATAATATGGGGTACAATTCAGGGTCAGGTATACAAATGGTCATTATGTAGGTAACTTTGTTGATGAGGTGTGCCCTCCCAAGCAGTTTCTCACTACTGCCAATGCCTTTCTTATAGTATTATGATAATTGCTCAAGGTCCACTTATGAGTGAGAATATGTGGTACTCAGTACTTTGTTTCTGTGATAGATGGTTACGTATTGGGCACGTGTATGTGTGTATTGTTTTAGATAAGTTGATCAGTGAAAGTTTCTTTTGAGAGGTAACATATGAGCAAAGACTTGAAGAAAGGGAGACATAGTTAATATAAAACCCTTTAGGTAAGACCAAGATTTCTGTGTTTGAGGAAGAGCAAAATGCCCAGTGTCACTGGAGCAGAGAAAGTGAGAGTGAGTATGGGTAAGAGATGAAGTTAGAAGCAGGCAGAGATGCGATCTTTCTTCAATTCTCAGGAGTTCTCAGCTGTTACTCCATCCAATATTGCTTTTTTGCTGTTTTCTATTCTCTTGTGGAATATCAGTTAGATCTACCTCTCCACATCTCAAACATTTTTTACTTCATATGTATTTCCTCATTGTATCTCTTTGTGTTATATTCTGGAATCGTTTTTCATTTTAATCATCCAGCTAACTTTCTCTTTAGCTGTATCCAGTTTATGGTTCAGCTAATGATTGTATTTTTACTTAAATTGTCAATTTCTAAAATTTCTAGTTGGTGTTTTACAAATCTCTTCTTATATGTTTTATTTTTCTAAACATCTTTTTTAGAACAATTTTTGAATAGGGAAGGCAAATGAAATGATTTTAAATAATATGGAAAGTACTCTAAGTTTTAAAAGGGGATGCAACTGTTACACATTTATAACTTCACCAAAAGATGGGAGTTTTTTCAGATGCCACTACCTGAGCAGAGAGATGGTACATATAGTAGGATTCTTCTTCAAGGGTAAGGAAAACTGTCACAATTAGCCTCTCAACTGAAAGCTACTCCAAGTTGAGTGTTAATTTACTATATGTGAAGAATGGTAAATTGTGGTAGATTGAATGAAGTCAAACCGAAACTAAAGTTCACTTTTTCTTCCAGGTGCTTCATTTGAATAAATTCCTCCACATAATGCCAAACCTCTGTCTGTAGCTGGTAATATAAATACTAGCTTTGGAGACATAATTTTTTTTTATTAATCAATATTTTTTATTATGGTTTTGTGGGGTACTTTTAAGGGTTAGGTGTACAATTAGGTTTCATTCAGGCACCCTGTTGGTAAGATGTGTTTCCCCATCCCCAGACAGATATTTGCTGCTGTTAAACCCATCCCCCTCCCCCCCCCATAGTTTCCCAGTATGGTCAGTCATTTTCTTATAGTATTACATTGGATGTTCAAGGTCCA
>NW_007232819.1:0-33835 GCF_000164805.1 Carlito syrichta | reverse complement strand
TTCCGATTTCCATGAGGGTATTTGCTTCCTTTTCTAAGGTTCTAATAGTTTGAGGTTTTACATTTAGGTCTCTGATCCGTTTGGAGTTAACCTTTGTGCATGGGGATAGATAGGGGTCCTGTTTCAATCTTCTGCATGTGGTCAGCCAGTTTTCCCAGCACCATTTACTGAATAGGTTCTCCTCCCCCCAGTGGTAGGTGGTGGGGGCTTTTTCGAAGATGAGTTGGTTGAGAAATTGAGGTTTTGCTTCTGGAATCTCAATTCTATTCCATTGATCTATATGCCTGTTCCTGTACCAATACCAAGCTGTTTTGATGATTGTAGCTTTATAGCTTACCTAAGGCAATCTACAAATTCAATGCAATACCCATTAAATTACCAACAACATTCTTCTCAAACCTAGAAAAAACAACACAGGAATTCATATGGAAACACAAACGTCCAAGAATAGCCAGAACAATCCTCAGCAGAAAAAACAAAGCAGGTGGTATCACATTAGGAGACATAATTTTTGTTTGTCATGAAGAAGTAGACTTTTTGTGAGTTTGCATTTATATTATAAACAGTTGAAACAATTGGAAATGTTGTTTAATCTTTGTAGGTGTGGGGCTAAGGGTCCTGGTAAGTCTTCAGAGATTTGGAAAAGTGGTACACAAGAGAGACCTAGAGTTGCATTAGACTCAAGCGTAAAGCTGCTGAGAGCACTACACATTCTTTGATGGAGGGCAGGCTAGGTTACATTTGCTGAAGGATGAACTGGCAGCAACCAGATACCTGAGTGAGACTCCTCTTGTTAGGATCTATCATCGTGATAATATGGTAAAGGGGAAGCATAGGGGTTCTCACTGCTCTTGGGAACCAGGAAGAAGGAAATTCATGTTCCATTACATGTAGAACAATATCTAATGTGCTATCAAATAAAATGGACATATTTAGTGAACTATTATTATTCCCCAGCATTCTCTGCAACTTTCCTGGAAACAGACATCAGATTTTCTCTGATGGCTGATGCTAGACACTGAAAAATGATGAATTGGAAAGCAGAGCTTGAGATCACCCCATTGTCTAAAGGTATATTATCTGGGGATCCAGGGAGAGGTAAACCACGTTTCTGATATGTCACTTGATCTAAGTGTGATGATGCTGTGGCTGTGACTTGGTTACATTATCAGTATGACCTTTGTCTCTGTCTTGTGTACTCAGGGTGGGGGTGGAGAGGCCATCATCAAGTGCTCTCTGCCCAAGCTCCTGTCACTTCCTCTCCATTGATTACTAAATGATTCTACACCACTCATAGGAGAGCCCCTGAAGATATAACAAGTGACAGAAGCATTTAAGAAGGGGTGAAGAGGACAGTGTGATTTTCACCTTTGTTACCAGGGACAGATGATAATGGGATTCCTGTCATTATAGCCCATACAGGAGAAATGACAGAACTAAAAACGGCATTGACTGCTTTGTTACCATCAAGAATGGTGGAAGGAAGAGAAAGACAGCTTTAATAATTCATTTCAAACAGATCTTACTCTGGTTTGGTTAACTGTCAGTTTTTGTACATCCATGTGATGAAATCATATGCTACTAGTAAAATTATATTTTTGAAGAATACTTAATGAAAAGGAAGAGTCTTATGATATCATCTTAAATGTTAAAAAAGGATACCATACTTTATTCATAACATAATCTCATCCAGGGGAAATGTCTTTACATTACATAAAATAACAGGATCTCTCAGTGATAGGAATAATTTTTGTTTTCTTTTTCTTTTATTGCTGTATTTTTCAAAATTTTCTATATTAAACTGCTTTTGCTTTTGCAGCTAGAAAAATAAACAATTAAATATCATTTCTTCTTTCTTAAAACCACAGGGCTTAATTCAAGGAACACCTGAAATTACATAAATAAAAGGTAAGAAGGGGAGATTAAGCGAGAGGGGTGGCATAGTTCCCTCATTTTGCTTTCTGCTGAGTTGTTTTGGCAGCTCAATTTGAATTACTCAAGCTGATGGGTTTTATTTTAACCTTGTCTAACAGAGAACCAAGAGGGAGAAAGTAAATGGAATGACAAAATATTGGGTTGGCTAGAAATTCCATTATAATAAAGAATTAGAGAGATAATATGGGCATTGAAACAGATAACTAAGAGCTAAGTTTATTAATGTTTAGTAAAAGCAGAAGCAAGGACAGCAAGGGGACTCATCTCTTCTGACATTATCTGGGAATATCTTGGTAACAAACTCAGCGCAATAACAAAACAAGAACAAATAAGGACAATATACAAAGCTAAAAAATGAAGAATATTTAATCAGCTCATCACTACATCTTTTACATTACACTTATAATTTAGTTACTCTTTTCCAATTTCAAACTTTAAATTTCAATTCTTTTAGAGAAAAAACATATCGGGAAAAAATTTTAGAACTCCTTGTAGTAAATTCAGGATTACAGAAACCAAATAGTCAACTTCTTGAAGTTCCAGGTGATCTAAGCTATAAATGCTGTTCTTAAAGTCTACAGATAAGTCTACTTTGAAAGAATTTTAGTTCTTGCTCTTGGGTTTGTTAAATTTTAATAAAGCAAGAAAATAAAATGTTGACAATATAATAAAGGATCCATCTTCAACCATCACTAGATTCCAGGGCATTTTCATATTATACTGTTGTTAATTGAAGCCTACTCACAGAATTGTCAAATTTTGGAGGCAGGACCTATTTTAGAAATATAAAAAAAGTCAGCTGCCTCACTTTACAAATTAGAAAATTGAGGCTGAAAGGGTGAAGAGAGTGTCAAACCTAAGACAAAACCCAACTCTAAAGTTGTCATTGGGTTATTTAACTTGTCAAATATCAAAATTAATTGATGCTGTTATTTGAAAGGTCATTAGAGTCTAAATGGATCAGCATAATATTTTAAATCTTAAAAGTTTCCAGTTGACTCTGAGCTGTGAAATTTCTTCTCCAGCATTCCTGATTGTGTGTCAGGAAGTTTCTGTGAATGAGTGGGAAGACAAATGTTGGAAGGTCCCACAAAGTAAAATATGCTGTTTGTGAATGTAGATACGTGAAGAGTTGCCAAACAGGAAAGGATGTAATGCCTTTTAAAAATAATTTATTAAACAAGTACAAACATCAATACATAAGGAGTTAAGTTAAATATATCTTAAAAATTGTTTCAAATAATGATGAATGAGTAAGACACTACAGCATTTATTCTTTTCCTTTTATAACACATAATACTTATTTCTCTTCTTGACCCCCATGCTCTCTGCTGAGGTATTTAGTATTGCTTTCATGTCACTATATTTTGATTGATTTATTCTGTATATTTTTCTTATTTACTTTAAAGTCATAATCATTAGCTTTGCAATTTTTTTCTTTTACTTTCGAATCCCTATGCTCAATAATTGATATTCTCGGTTGCAATAGGAAAGAAAATGAGCAAATAAAGTCCACCCTCAAATAAACAGTCCCCAACTGCTCACTCTAAATACAATTAAGTTCAAATACCAGGCCTTTGGTAGAACAAAGACTTTTTTTTCAACATATAACTTTTTAATCTTAAAGATGTGGGAGTAAAATTCACGGTTAGGTATACAAATGTTCATTATGCAGATTATGAGGGTACCTGTGTTGATGAGGTGTGCCCCCTCTCCTCCAGCAGATTCCCACTACTGCCTATCTCGCTGTGCTACCTATCCCTCCCCTTGGCCGGGCACTTTCCCACTACTCCCAATCCTTTTCTTATAGTATTACAATAATTTTCAAGGTCCACTTATGAGTGAGAACATGTGATACATAGTTTTCTGTTTCTGTGATAGATCACTCAGTATTATAGACTCTAAGTCCATCCAGGTTGCTGTGAAATTCATGATTTTGTCATTCTTTATGGCTGTGTATATGTGTATATGTACCACATTTTTTATCCAGTCCTTTTTCGATGGGCAGCACGGTTAGTTCCATGTTCTTGCTATTGTGAACAATGCTGCAATAAACATACGTGTGCAGGTATCTTTTTCATAGAGTGATTTGAGTTCCTCCAGGTGTATTCCGAGTAGGGGGATTGCAGGGTCATACGGAAGGTTGATTTTTAGATATTTTAGAAATCACTAAACTGTTTTCCACAGAGGTTGTATTAGTTTACACACCCACCAACAGTGTAGAAGTATTCCCTTTTTGCCACATCTTCTCCAGCATCTGTTGTTTTTTAAGTTATTGATGATGACTATCCTAACTGGAGTTAGCTGGTATCACAATGTGGTTTTAATTTGCATTTCTTTGGTGACCAGTGAGACTGAGCATTTTTTCATGTATCTGTTGGTTGCTCGTATGTCTCATTTGAGAAGTGTCTATTCATATCTTTTGCCCACTTTGTAATGGGGCTGTTTGTTTTTTTTTTTTTTCTTTTTGGCACATTTGAGTTCCTTGTAGATCCTAGATGTTAGGCCTTTGTCAGACATACAGTTGGCAAATATTTTTTCCCAGTTTGTGGTCTGTCTCCCTGCTCTCTTGATGGTTTCGTTGGCTTTGCAGAAGCTTGTCAGTTTGATGAGGTCCCACTTGTCTATCTTATCTTTTATGGCATGGGTTTTGATCAGGAATTGGTTGCCGGTTCCAATTTCCACAAGAAGTCTCCTGCATTTTCTGAGGTTCTTATAGTTTGAGGTTTTAGGTTTAGGTCTTTGATCCATTAAGAACTGATTTTTGTTTATGGTAATAAGTAGGAGTCTTGTTTTAATCTTCTGAATGTGGTCAGTCAGTTTTCCTAGTACCATTTACTGAATATGTTCTCCTCTCCCCAGTGGTTGGTGGTGGAGACTTTGTGAAAGATGAATTGGTTCATAAATTTAGGTTTTGCTTCTGGAATCTCTAGACTGTTCCATTGGCCTATATGCCTGTTCTTGTACCAATCCAGGCTGTTTTGATTATTGTAGCTTTATAATAAAGTTTAAAGTCTGGGAATGTGATACCTCCCGCTTTTTTTTTTTTAACTGAGGCTTGTTTTGACTACTTGTGGTCGTTTATATTTCCATATGAATTCCTGTGTTGTTGTTTCCAGGTCTGAGAAGAATGCTGCTGGTAATTTAATGGGTATTGCATTAAATTTGTGGATTGCCTTGGGGAGGATGGACATCTTAACAATGTTGATTCTTCCAATCCATGAGCATGGGATATTTTTCCATTTGTTTGTTTCATCTTTTATTTGAGCAGTGTTTTGTGGTTTTCATTGTAAAGGTCTTTCGTGTCTCTGGTTAGGGAATGCCAAGGTACTTGATTTTTTTTTCTGGCTTTTGTGAATGGGATTGCACTTTTTATTTGGGTTTCTGTTTGTTTATTGTTGTTGTATAAAAATGTGACTGTCTTTTGCACATTTATTTTATCCCCTGAGACTTTGCCAAAGTCCTTTATCAGCACAAGGAGGTTTTTGACAAATTCTCTTGGGTTTTCGAGGTATAGCATCATGTCGTTTGCAAAGATTTCCTCTTTTCCTATATGGATATCCCGTTCTTCTTCCCTTGTCTGATTACTCTAGCTAGGACTTCCAAAACTAAAACAAGGACTTTCTAATAAAATTGCTAGAGATGAGTTCATTCCCAAATGCTATTTTAAGCTTCTTACAGGACATGTTGAAATAGTGTTAACTGAACACATTAAGCATGTGAGAGCAGATACGCTGCTTAGGAACACAATACAATCATAATTTCATTTACGTTAACTGCCCATTGCTTTAAATGAAGCACCAGCTGATCTGTTAATTTTTATAGGAATTCTATTTAAAAGATGTGTTTTAAATATATTATTTCATTTATTCCTCAGATGTTTACTGAGATAATTATATGTCAGGCACTCTTGAAGGTCCTTGTGGAATGCTGCTAAGAGGTCTGGTAACATTAGAATGGAAGAGTGACTATTGCCTTTGTAGAAGAAGGCCATAGGTGTTCATGATAGACACCTATTGACATAAGGAACCGTGCTTTCATTCAGTTTACATTCTAATGAAAGGTAGGGCAGATAACTGCAAACAAATGAGCAAATAAACAAAAATGAATCCAGTTAGAAGTGTGAGAAAGAAAAGAAAGTAAAGGGGAGTAATGGAGAATGACTGGAGGAGGAAAGCTAATTTAGACAGGGTGGTTAGAGATATCTTTAATGAGGGCATGTGAACTAAAATATAACTGGCAGAAAGTCCAAGGTCCAAGACACATGTGAGAAGAGGTTGCAAATTATAGAGGTGCAAGCCACATGAAGGTCTAGGGAAAGACTGTTCTAGAAAATAGATCAAACACCCTAAGATGATGGAATTGGCAGGTGCAAGAATTAGTAAGAAATCCAGTATGACTAGAGTGTGTAATTAATAACTGAGTAAGTTAATGGTGAAAGAAAAGGGGGTCTAGTACTGAGCCACTGGGTACTTTGACAACAATCAGTAGAACTGAGGGGGAGACAGAGATGAGAACTCAGAATGGATAGCTAGGGAGTTGGACAAAACAAACAAACAAAAAATAAACAAACAAAGAGAGTATGATATCCTGGAAGCCAAGATATAATAAAAGAGGAAGAGATGGTCCACAGTGTAGAATGTTGCTGTGAGGTCTGGTAACATTCGGATGAAAGAGTGACTATTGCCTTTGGAGAAGAAAGCCATAGATGTTCAAGATAGACAGTTTCAGAGGAATAGTAGGAGTTGGAGGCAGAATTGGATGGATTGAAGAGGAAAAAGCAGGCAAGAAAGTGGTGACAGAGAGTCTAGGTAATACTTTAGACAAGTTATTCTGTGAAGAGTTGCAGAGAGATGGAATGGTAGCTAAAAGGCAAGTGAGGTGAGGTCAAGGAAAGTCTGGTTATTGTTCCAATATGTAAGATATTTGAGCATGTTTGCATGGAAAGGCAGTAACAGAGAGGGCTAATCGAGGGTCCTGGAGAGGTAAGGGAGAATTACAGAAGATAATTATTTGTGTAGGTTGGAGAAACTGGGAGCTGAAAGATGAAGGTTTGGTGGTTAATTCATTGTGGCAGAGTGAAGCGGAAAGAGTGGGTTTGGGTGCAGGTAGTTTAATAAATTTTACAACAGGCCATTGAGAGGGTTCCCATGTTTTTCACTTCTATTTTCTCAGCAAGTAGGGCACGTACTATAGATGTGTTTGGACACATACGAGGGGAAACCTAAAAAAATCCAGAATTATTTTCGGGAGGCGGTTCCCTTTAGTACAGGCTTTCCCTGCTAGGTAAGTTTTCTAGAAACTCGTCAGCATCAGTGTACCAGCTAGCATTTAAAGAGGTTGTGTTAGGCTTCATTGAATTTTTTTAGATTCTTTAAACACCTTTTCCTGTTTCATAATAGGTGATTTATGAGTGCATCTGCCCATGTCACATTGAGTGTATAGCAGTTTTTTGACTGAAAACAGCATGACTCCTTGCTTCACCCTCCCTATTCACCCAATCTTGCCCAGCACAACTTTCTTTTGTTTCCCTGGATGAAAAAAGTCCTTAAAGGGAAACACTTTGTTGATGTGGAAGAGGTGAAACCAAAAATGGCAGAAACACTAAAAGGCATCAAAACTGACAAGTTCAAAAACTGTTTTAAACAGTGAAAAAAGGATCTTGATAGGTGTAGTGTATCAAACAGAGAACACTTTGAAGGTGATTGAGGTTTAAACATGTAAGAATAAATATACAATTAAAAAAAATAAAATCAGTTTTGGGGGCCCTCCTTCATATATTTTTTAAAATCTTTATAGATTTAGGGGGTACAAGGGCAGTTGTATTACATGGCTATATTGCATAGTGGTGAGGTTTGGGCTTATAATCATCTGAGTAGTGTATGTTGCACCTAATAGGTAGTAATTCATCCCTCACTCCTTCCATTCTTCTTACTTTTTGGAGTCTCCAGTGTCCATTATTCCAATTTGTATGTCATGTGTACCCATCATGTAGCTATCACTTCTAAGTAAGAACATGCATTTTTTGGCTTTTTGTTTCTGAGTTATTTCACTTGAGGTAATGGCCTCCAGTTCCCTCCATGTTGCTGCAAAAGACATTATTTCATTTTTTAATGACTGAATAGTATTCCATGATGTATACATACTATATTTTCTTTATTTAATTATCTATTGATAGACATTTAGGTTGATTCCATGGGTTTGCTATTGTGACTAGTGTTTTGATGAACATATGAGTGAAGGAGTTTTTTTGATATAATGATTTCTTTCCCTTTGAGTAGATACCCAGTAGTGGGACCTCTGGATTGAATAGCAGTTCTATTTTTACTTCTTTGAGAAATCTCCATACCATTTTCCATAGAGACTGTACTAATCTAATTCTCATCAGTAGGGTATAACATCATCTGTTGTTTTTACTTTTTTTTGTTTGTTTGAGTTGGGGTCTCACTGACACCCAGCCTGGAGTGCAGTGGCACATCACAGCTCACCGCAGCCTTGACATCCTGGGTTCAGGTGATCCTTCAATCTCAGTCTTTCAAGTAGCTGGGACAATAAGCACACGTCACCACACCCAGCTAATAATTTTTAATAAAAATATTTTTTGGGGGGGTGGGGAGATGGCAGCTGAGCCAGTCGGACTATGCAAGTCCTGGTGTGAGTGAGAGAGCATATGAAAAATTTTGTGTACGTGCTGGTGAGCGAGTGGGTGTCTGAGTGGCTGACTGAGTGAGGGCTAGGGAGCTAGCGGCCAGGGCTCTCCTGGTGCAGTGGTTAGTGCAACAGCTACTGGGCTTGGCTATAGTAATTCCAAGGACACAGAAACTGAGTGCCATTTTATTTTATTTTATTTTTAAATCAAGAAAACGCTTCCTGGGAAGAAAATGCTGGGAGAGACTAAGTGGCCAGGCCCCTGGTGCAACAGCTGATGCTGCAGTTTCTCTGCTTGGTCCCTGGTTCTTCCCAGGTCACAGAAGCCAAGCGTCATTTATTTTTTATAAAACGGACAAAAGTTTTCCTGTGAAGAAGTGGCAGATAGAGACTATCACTCCAGGCTCTCCCTCACAATTGCAGAAGGAGACACTACTGGTTCCAGGCTTTGCCTCACCACTTCAGTGCCTGGCAGGGCACTGGCAGCAGGGGCTGCAGAGGGAGTCCAGAGGCAAAGTCCTACAGAAGAGGACAAGAGAGGTACCACACCACCATCTTGAAGGTGGGGCAGGGAAGTGCTCCAACTTGCACACCATGGAACAACAGACCTGATCTCTGTGACTAGTAGATCAACTACTCAGGGACTGATCATGACCCAGAGAGAATATCCTGAAAGTACAAACTTCGAAGGGACGTGATAAGTGCTGAGTTCCTGGCGACACACCCCATACCCTGATCCAGCCATGGGACAAAGGGTGTGGCCAGAAAAGGATGAGGAGGGACACCAGAGATCAGTGGTGAGTCCGAGGCTGATTCAAACCCCCTCCTCCCCAGCAGTCCTCTGAACGTCAGACCCACAGAGTTTGACCATGATTAAGAGAGACAAACCCAGGCAGAGCCTGGACGTCAGTCGCAGCAAGAGAACTCATTTCAGGATAGGCCTGGCTGGAAAACCTGGGGAAGAGACAATGCTGCAACTCCCCACCTGAGATCTCCCTGACCACACTAGAGTGGGAAGGGAGCACTATAGCTCCACCCAACTCCACTGCCCTGGACACTGAGGAAAGAGTGAAAGAGGTGGCTACACAGAAGAGATCTGATTAGAGGAACAATTACAGAGCCTGCCACAAGAGGGCAGGATGTTTTTAAAAAATTTTTTAAATTAAAAAAAAATTTTTCACTGTTTGTTAGTTCATCTATTTAAAAAATATTTTTCCTTTGTGCATGAATGTGTATGTAGGGCTTGATCTGCAACCCCCCCAATTTTTTTCTTCTCTTTTTCTGTTTCTTTTTTTATTTGTCGTTTTCTGTTTATGTATGTATGTGAATCACTGAGTGCTCATTTTTAAAATTTTGTTGTTGGTTTGTTTTTGCTCTTTTGTTCTTCTGGGTTTTTTAATTTTCATTTTATATATTTCAAGGTGTGCATAAATGTATGTGTGCGAATTTGATCTCAATTCCTTTTTTATTTTTCCCCTGGTTTTTTTGTTTTTCTTCTTTAATCACTCTGTGCTAGGCATGTGTGTGTGAGTTTAGTTTTCTTGAGTTTTGGAGTTTTTCTTTTGTTTGTTCAAGTCTAACAAAGAAAATTCCTGAAAAATCAGACGTTGGTGCCCAAACAATGGAAGTCACCAATGACTGGCCCTAGAATGTGACAGGGATTAGGTAATGGGTGGAAAGAGTGAATAAGACTCAAGAAAGACAAGATACAACACTGAAAGTACTTGCAATAGAGATTTTGGCAATAAAAAATTTTATCCAGGAAATAAATAACAAGATGACAAGCATGGAAAGCAGAATTAATCTAGCTGAAGAAAGAATCTCAGAACTTGAAGACCAGAACATGGAATTAACCAAATCTGTAAAAAACATAGAAAGAAGGGTCAGAAAGAAAGAACAAAGCCTACAAGAGATGTGCAATTATATCAAGAGACCAAACCTATGCCTGACTGGTATCCCAGAAGAAGAAAAGGAAATGGAGAACAACTTGGAGCCAATATTACAGGAGGTAATCCAAGAAAACTTTCCAAATCTCACCCAGAGATGTGACCAGCCAAACACAAGAGATACAGAGAACCAACACAAGACATCAAATGAGAAGACCAACCCCTAAACACATAGTAATTTGCTTACAGAAGGTAGGCACAAAAGAAAAAATTCCAAAGGCAGCAAGAGAGAAAGATCAGACTACTTACTGGGGAAAACCAATCAGAATAGCAGCAAAGCTATCAGCAGAAACACTACAGGCAAGAAGGGACTGGAGTCCTATATTCAAAGTCCTCAAAGATAAACACTGTCAACTAAGACTTTCCTATTAAACCAAGATCAGCTTCATCAGTGATGGACAATTAAAATCCTTCCCAGACATCCGATCCCAAAGAGATTATGCAGCTTCCAGACTAGCTGTACAAGAGATACTTAAAAAGATATAAAGCACAGAAGAAAGAGAAAAAAAGAATGAGCGCACCCTTCCCAAGAGAACAACAGAGCAGAATCAACAGATAATACAATGCAATAAGAAACTTGAAAGCACAAACATACATCAATCCCAAAGTCAAAAGAAAAGCAAACAAAAAACTTTATAGGAACCTCATGACAGGGATAAACAATCACATTTCAATAATCAGTCTGAATGTGAATGGACTAAATGCACCATTGAAAAGACACAGAATGGCAAACTAGATAAGAAACCATGACCCAATTATTTGCTATATCCAGGAGACTCATCTAACTACAAGGGACACACACAGACTAAAAGTTAAAGGATGGAAAACGAGTTTCCAGGCAAATGGATCACAAAAGAAGGCAGGAGTTGCTGTCTTAATGTCAGACAAACAAACCATTAAGCTATCAAAAACTTAAAAAGATGCAAAAGGACACCACATAATGATAAATGGTTCAATCCATCAACAAGAAATATCTATCCTAAACATACATGCACCCAACATGAGCACCAGCATTTATAAAGCAACTACCAAGTAATCTAAAAAAAATATATTGACTCTAACACTATATTATCAGGGAACTTGAATACCCCACTAACCATCCTAGAGAGATCATTGAGGAAAAAATCAGCAAGGAGATCCGGAACCTAAACTTGACATTAAGCCAAATGGGCTTAATAGATACCTATAGATTTTTCCCTCCAGCAACCACAGAATATACATTCTACTCATCACCACATGGAATGTACTTCACGATCGATCATATCCTTGGCCATAAATCAAGCATAAACAAATCTCATAAGGTTGAAATCTTACCATGCACATTCTCAGACCACAGTGGAGTAAAAATAAATATCAATAGCAACAAAATTACCCCAAAGCCCACAAAGACATGGATACTAAAAAGCGTGATGCTGAACAACTACTGGGTCAACATTGAAATCAAAGCAGAAATTAAAAGATTCCTGCAAACAAGTGAAAATGAAGAAACATCTTACCAAAATCTCTGGAATGCCATGAAAACAGTTCTAAGAGGGAATTTATATCTCTACGAGTACACATCAAGAAAATGGAAAGATCACAAGTGGAGAGCCTAACAAATCACCTAAAGCAGCTGGAAAGAGAAGGTCACCAAAACCTCAACTTTAGCAAAAGAATCCAAATCACCAAAATAAGAGCCCAAATACAGGACACAGAAGACAAAAATATTATATAAAACATCAACAAATCAAAAAGCAGCTTCTTTGAAAAAATTAACAAGATTAATGAACCCCCTAGCCAGAATGACCAAAAAAAGAGAAAGCCCAAATAAACACAATCAGAAATGCAAAAGATCAAATCACAACTGACCCTGAAGAAATACAAAAGATTATCAGAGATTATTATACACAACTTATGGAAACAAATCTAATAACCTAAATGAAATGGAGAACTTCCTGACATCACACAAGCTCCCCAGGTTGAAACAAGAAGACTTTGAGACACTAAATAGACCAATAAAAACCCAAGAAATTGACTCTGTCATACAAAAACTAGTTACAAAAAAGCCCTGGATTGGATGGCTTTCCAGCAGAATTCTACAAAACATACAAGGAGGAGATGATACCAATCCTATTGAAAGTAGTCCTGCCAATTGAGAAAGGTGGAATTCTTCCCAAATCATTTTACAAAGCTAATATCACACTGATACCCAAACCAGGTAAAGATCCAACAAGAAAAGAGAACAATAGTCAAATATCCCTTATGAATATAGATGCAAAAATCCTCAATAAGATTCTAGAAAATCAGATCTAAAAACACATCTCAAAAATCATCCACCATGACCAAGTAGGCTTCATCCCCAGGATGCAGGGCCGGTTCAACATTCGCAAGACCACAGATGTCATTAAATACATCAACAGATGTAAAAACAAGAACCACATGATTATCTCATTAGAAGCAGAAAAACTTTTGATAAAATCCACCATCCCTTCTTGATAAAAGCCCTCAAACACCTAGGTATAGAAGGAACATACCTCAAGATATTAAGTGCCAACTACGATAAACCCACAGCTAACATATTGCTAAATGGACAGAAACTAGAAACATTTCCCCTGAAAACTGGAACAAGACAAGGCTGACCACTATCACCCCTCTTGTTCAACATTGTGTTGGAAGTCCTAGCTAGGGCAGTTAGACACAAGAAGGAAATTAGGGGTATCCAAATAAGGAAAAGAGGAAGACAAGTTATCCCTCTTTGTTGATGATATGATACTATACTTAGAAAATCCAAGAGAATCTGTCAAAAACCTGCTTGCCCTGATAAAGGACTTTGGCAAAGTCTCAGGGTACAAAATAAATGTGCAAAAGACAGTTGCATTCCTTTACACCAACAACAAGCAGACAGAGACCCAAATTAAAAGCACAATCCCATTCACTATAGCCACCAGAAAATGAAATACCTCGGCATCTTCCTAACCAGAGAAGTGAAAGACCTTCACAACGAGAATTACAAAACACTGCTCAAAGAAATCCAAGAAGACACAGACAAATAGAACAATATTCCATGCTCATGGATAGGAAAAACCAACTTCGTTAAGATGTCCATCCTACCAAAGGCAATCTACAGATTCAACACAATACCCATTAAACTACCGACATCATTCTTCTCAGACCTAAAAACAACAATACAGAAATTCATGTGGAAACATAAGTGACCACAAAAAGTCAAAACAATCCTTAGCAGAAGAAACAAAGCAGGAGGTATCACACTTCAAGACTTCAAACTCTACTATAAGGCTACAGTAATCAAAACAGCTTGATGTTGGTACAAGAACAGGCACATAGACCAATGGAACAGAATAGAGATTCCAAAAGCAAAGCCTCAATTCTTCAACCAACTTATCTTTGACAAAGCCTCCAAGAACAACCACTGGGGAGACAAGAATCTATTCAGTAAACGGTGCTGGGAAAACTGACTGACCACATGCAGAAGATTGAAACAGGACTCCTACCTATCTCCATACACAAAAATTACCTATAAATAGATCAAAGACCTAAATATAAATTCTCAAACTATAAGAATCTTAGAAAACTCAGGAGACACCGTTATGGAAATTGAAACTGGCAACCAATTCTATTCTGAACCCTAAATGCTCATACATTAAGAAATAAGATAGACAAATGGGACCTCATGAACTAACGAGCTTCCGCAATGCAAAAGAAACCATCAAGAGAGCAGTGAGACAGTCCACAGAATGGGAAAATATATTTGCCAACTCTTTATATCTGACAAAGGCCTAACATCTAGGATCTACAAGAAACTCAAACATGCCGAAAGGAAAAATACAAACAGCCCCATTAAAAAGTGGGCAAAAGACACGAATAGACACTTCTCAAAAGAAGATTTACGGTTCAAAAAAAGAAAAAAAAAAAAGAAGATTTACAGGCAGCTGCAGACACTTGAAAAAGTGCTCAGCCTCACTCATTATCTAAGAAATGCAAATCAAAACCACATTCAGATAACAGCTAACCCCAGTAAGAATGACCATCATTAATAAAGCAAACAACAACAGATGCTGACGAGGATGCAGAGAAAAAGTAACGCTTCTACACTGCTGGTGGGAATGCAAACTATTGCAACCTCTTTGGAAGACAGTGTGATGATTTCTGAAAGAACTAGAAATTGACCTTCCATATGACCCACCAATTCCCTTACTGGGAATATACCCGGAGGAACTCAAATCATTCCACAAAAAAGATACCTGCACACGTCTGTTTGTTGCAGCTCTATTCACAATAGCAAAAACATGGAACCAACCACGTTGCCCATCGAAGCTGGACTGGATTTTTAAAAATGTGGTACATACACACAATGGAATATTATGCAGCCATAAAGATGGACAAACATATGAACTTCACAGCAACTTGGATGGATTTGGAGTCGATCATACTCAGTGATCTATCAGAAAAACAACAGAGTACCATATGTTCTCGCTCATAAGAGGACCTTGAACAATTATAATACTATAAGAAAGAGATTGGCAGTAGTGGGAAACTGTCAGGGGAAGGGGGGTGGGATTGGCAGTTGAGGGAAACTACCAGCAGATGTTGGGGCATACCTCATCAACAAGGGTACCTGCATAATCAATGTTTGTATACCCAACACCGAATTATACCCCACATCTTTATTATATATATTTTGTGGAGATGAGGTCTCACTATGTTGCCTAGGCTGGTCTCAAATTCCTTATCTCAAGTAATCCTCCCACCTTGGCTTCCCAAAGTGCTAGAATTAGAGGTTGAGCCACCATGTCAGGCTGTTTTTGTTGACTTTCAAATAATAGACATTCCAACTGTGACACACACATATTTTGAAGCATGGAAATAGTAAGCAACCCTAAACAATAGATTCAAACATTTATATGTGAATGTGTGTGTTTACCATATATATTTGTTTAATTTTTAACTTTGAGATAATTGTAGATTCAATGATGTTATAAGACATAATACCTAGAAATCTCATTTAACCTTCAACAGTTTGCCACTGTAGTAACATCTTATGAACCTATACTACAATGTCACAACCAAGAAATAGATATTAATAAAATCTGTGAACCTTATTTAGATTTCACCAGTTTTATAAGCACTTGTGTATGTTTTTTGTTCTATGTAATTTTATCACATGGGTAGATATTTGTGACCACCACCACAGTCAAGATACACAAGGATCTCTTATGTTGTCTTTTTGTAGCCACATTCACTTCCCTCCTGTACCTACACTTTCCCTAATCCCTGGCAAGCACTAACTTGTTCTCCATTTCTATAATTTTGTCATTTCAACAATACTATAATACAGTATGTAACCTTTGGTGATTCGTTTTTTTCACTCAGCATTGTTTTCTGGAGATGCATACAGGTTGTTGCATGTATCAATAGTTAATTTATTTTCATTGTTGAGTAATAATCCATGGTATAGTTGTACCATGTTTTTTTTTTAATCCATTCATCTGTTAATGGATGTCTGCATTGTTTCCAGTTCTTTAATGTTAAAAATAAAGCTGCTATAAACATTTGTGTACAAGGTTTTTGTGAACACACATTTCCATTTCTTTGGGATAAATGCCCAGTAGTGGAATTGCTGGGTCACAGAGTAGTTGCAAATTTAGTTTTTTAAAAAAACTGCCAACAGTTTTCCAGAGTGGCTGTACCATTTTACAATCCAACCAAAAACATATGGGTGACCCAGTTCCTTCACATCCTCACAAGCATTTGGTGGTGTCACTATTTTTAAAAAAATTTTAGCCTGATAAGTATATAGTAATATCTCATAGTGGTTTTAATTTGTATTTTCCTAAATGACTAATAATGTTGAGCATTTTTTCACATGCTTATATACCATCTGTATATTCTCTTTGGTGAAATATCCTTTCTTTTTATGCCCAATTTTTAATTGTATTTCTTGTTTTTCTACTGTCAAATTTTTAGAATTTTGTATATATTCCAGATACTAGTCTCTTGTCAAATATATAGTTTGCAAGCATTTTCTTTCATTTGATAGCTTGTCTTTTCATCATCTTGACAGAGTCTTTCCACAAAGCAAAACTTTTACTTTTTGATGAGGTCAAATTTATTGATCTTTATCAATATCTCACAATCTGTCTGTTGAATAAACTCCTATTTGTCCTGCAGTCAGTGAAAATGCTATTTTCTCCAGCCAACCTACCCTGATAATCCCAGAACCAATATTGTAATGGTTTCCCTTGCTATCTAGAATAAAATACAAGTGCCTTATCATTGCCTGCAAAATGCTGCCTGACCTGGCCAGTGTTATCTCTCTGACATCATCTCTTCATCTCTTATTATTATTTCTCTGCTTGCTGGGCTCTAGTAACCCTGGCCTCCTTGTGTTTCCTCAGATACACTAAGCAGGTTCACACCTCTAGCCCCTTTCATTTACTGTTCTCTCTGTTTGGAAAACACTTGCCTCCTGAGACTATTACAAATTACTATACACTTAGTGGCTTAGGACAACACAGGTTTATTATCTTATAGGCCTAGAGGTAGGAAGTACTGAAATGAGTTTCACGGGGCTAAAATTAAGGTGTCAGCAGGGCTGTATCTCTTATGGAGGCTCTAGGAGATAATTTGTTTCATTGTATTTTCCAGCTTCTAGAAGCAATTCCCATGTTCCTTTGCTTGTGGCCCCTTCCTTCATATGCAAAGACAGCAGCAGAGCATTTTCAGATGTCTCTCTGTCCCATTCTTCCGCCTCTCTTTCACTTTACAAGGACCTTTGCGATTACATTATACCCACCTAGATAACTCAGGAGAATCTTCCCATCTCAGGATCCTTAACTTACATCTGTAAAGTCTTTTTTGCCATGTGAGGCACTATATTCACAAGTTCCAGATATTAGATCATGGACATATTTGGAGACCAATAATCTGCATATCACACCTTCCAAATCTGCATGATATTTTCTCACTTCATTTGAACAGAAACTCTCAAGTTTCTGCCTATTTTTCATTTTTAAGTAACACTTATTGTCACTTGTCATATAATTTTATTTTTGTTCATTGTTTCTACTAAAATGTAAGCTCCATGAAAGCAGGAATTTTTTCTGTTTTGTTCACCTCTGTGTCTACTGCAGTTCCTTCCTTGTAGTCAACTTTTGCTGCAGGGGCTTTCCTGCCTCTGCAATCTTTGTTTCACAATCTTGACATTTTATTCCCCATATTGTTCTCTGGGCATTCAATCTCCTTGGATTCTAACCTCTCCTTAGGATTCTACTGAAGTTTAATATTTTCCTAGGTCCTTTCGTGGAGAATTTCTGGCCTCTAACTCCTAAGGGAAAAGAAGGTTACCAATTACATCAAGGGAGATCTCCTTCCTTCTTATTCCCCTGACTCTACCCCCTATCCCACGCCTCTCTGTGACCCTCCTTCAAGCATTCTATCTGAATAATGTTTGCCATATGATAAATGCTCAATAAATATTTATTGAATTAATAAATATTGAATGTCTGTACATATTACTTTCCTACTCCAGTGTGCATTCCTGACTTCATTACTAGGATTCTACTTCACCCAGTAAGAAGTTAGAATTTTCTGTTCTACAATTCCTATTTTGACCTTATTTCTTCTCTTTATTTTTAGATGATTTCATACAATCATTTTTTTACAAGTGAAAGAAGCTTTTCCTCATACATCTCATGAGATGGAGGGGATAGGCAATGGTTTGAATTTTCTTAAAGGCACTGGGCTTTAGCCTTACTACAAGACAGGGGAAAAAAATATGGAAATACAGTTACTTAGCTATCATATCATATAATTGAAAGTAAATTTTATTTATTTTTTGGATTGGAGTCTCACTTTGTCACCCAGACTGGAGTGCAGTGGCATGCTCATGGCTACTGCAACTTCGACCTGCTGGGCTCAGGTGATCTTTCTGCCTCAGCTTCCCAAGTAGCTGGAACTACAGGTGCATGCCACCATGCCCAGCTAATTTTTTGATTTATTGTAGAGACAAGGTCTTGCCAAGTTGTCCAGGCTGGTCTCGAACCCCCGGTCTCAGGCAATCCTCTTACCTCGGCCTCCCAAAGTGCTGGGATTTGGGGCTTGAGCCGCCACGCCCAGCCTGAAAGTAAATTTTAAATAAACATTTGCTTTAAAGTGTGTCATAACATAAATGAAGGTTATTTTTATATGTTTTTTAAAAGTCACAATAAGTCACAATAAAGCTTAATGTATATTTGACTTTATGGATATTTTTAATACAAAAAAATATAAACATCGGATTTAATGGGGTTGAAGAAAGAAGTGTAGGACAAATGCAATCTGTATCATTGGCTAATATATATTATTTCTTTGAGTCTTACTTCCTTATTTACATAATGATAATCATAAGGACAACAATATTTACCTAATATCAATTGAAAGAAAGGTGATAATATGGTAAACAAGTTAGACAGGGTTCCTAAAAAGAAGTTATTATGAACCACGACTCAATACTGGTCAGATAGAATGCCTGAAGGAGGGTCATGTAGAGGCGTGGGATAGGGGGCAAAGCCAGGGGAATAAGAAGGAGGAAGATCTCCCTTGATGGAACTGGTAGCCTTCTTTTTCCTTAGGAGTTAGAGACCAGAAATTCTCCACAAAAGGACCTAGGAAAATATTAAACTTCAGTAGAATCCTAAGTAGAGGGTAGAATCCAAGTGAGCGAAAGCCTAGAGAACGATATTGGGAATAAAATGTCAAGATTGTAAAACAAAAATTGTAGTGTCAGAATAGCCCCTGGAGAAAAAGACTACAAGGAAGGAATTAGGAGATACTTTAGCAACAGAGCTAGCTAGCAGGGTAGAGGCAAGAAGCAGGGCTGGGTATTCTTGGGGATCAGAGTTCATACAAGAGATAAGAGACCTATTTCCAGAAGTTCCAGGCAAAAGAAGACCAGACATGAGGACCACACACTTTCCAAAGTGTATGCATGATGTTATTCCTGGGTCCTTGGGATCATGTTTGTGATGTGTCAGACACCAGCATATGGCAATACCCTCCTTCCAGGTGAATCATGTTGCTGATTTTACACGGGGCGGGGGGATGTCTGGCTATAGGCCTGGCTAGAGACTGACAGATCTAGGATAGCCAATGATCAATAGATGACTGATCACTTCCATTAGCATAGACAACAATAAACATAATAATGGCATTAAATGTTGTATACAAATAAAATCCAAATAAATATGTACTTGAAATTTAAGTTTTTATGGTGTAGTGTTTGCCTATACCTATGTATATCCTCCCATAATCTTTAAATAATCTTTAGGTTACTTATAATACTTAATACAATGCAAGTGCTAGTAAATAGTTGTTATACTGCATTGTTTAGGAAATAATGACAAGAAAAGGTGTCTATACAAGTGAGGCACAGATACAAATTTTTTTCCACATATTTTCAATGCCCAGTTGGTTGAATCCATGGCTGTGGAACCTACAGAAACAGAGGGACAACTGTATGTAATAATAATCAGGGGACATATATTTATTGAATTTGGAAGTCTGAAGTTGGAAGATATACAGGAAGATTAACTGTAAAACGCTGCAATTGACTATCATTAAAATAGCATAATATACCTGTACTATGTCCACTTGTATACCTAATTCTGAATTGCACCCCACATCTTCAAAATAAAATATTTAAAAAAATAAAATAGCCTAATATTAACAGGTAATATTCAACAAAAGAATGTGTATAAATTAAAAATAAAAAGTAAAAATACTTTATAGGAAAAAATTTAAGCTTTTGTTTTTCCAAAATGCTCAAATAATTAAACAAAAACAGTAGAGAGACTCCATATATATCAAGTGACTACTCTAAAATAGAGTAGTTTTACCCTGGAATACAGAATGTTGCTAACATTCTTGCTTTAACAATGCTAAAAATACCATCACAATCCATTTCAAGAGTGAGGAAGAAAAAAAATGAAGATTAACTAGATTATGTGTCAGCAATGATTGAAAAGAACCTAAACAAATTATTTGGAGCTGTCACTCCTGAGCGACAAGGCACTCTAATGTCTTAGCCTGTTTCATAAGGCCTCTAACATCAGTGTGTGTGTGTGTGTGTGTGTGTGTGTGTGTGTGTGTGTGTGTGTGTGTTTGGTGTTATGAAGTCAACTTGACATCATGCTAAAACAACTGGTATTTTGGGTCACATTAAAGAATGAATCAAACTGTAGATAAAAATAGATAAAAATGTAATTTGTTTTTACCAGTGCGTGGGTATAAAATTCTTAACCCTCTCCACTCACATCACTAAGCCATCATTGGCCTGTTTGACTAATTTGTTTTTCCTTTTTCATTAGTAGACTGGCTTACTGTAAAAATAGTGCGAACAATTGCCACAATTATCTTACCTCTATGGATTAATTCACTTATTCAGTAAATATTTACTGAGTCTTTACTAAGTGCCAGGTAAACCTCTAAACCCTGGGGATACATATATGAGGCAGATATGTTAAAGAAATTAGAATCTAGTCCCCAGACTATATCTAACTTCTTACCTTCTGATACGGACTTCAGTGCTGAGGCAATGAAATTCATTCTGTTTCTTTATTCACCCCCCCCTGCCCCCCAGTATTCTATGTATACATCCATGGTGTGATTTAACATATTGGGTTCAATTGTCTGTTAACTAGAAGTACCTGTAGGCTGTGAGCAACTTGAGAGTAGCCTGGGTGCTGACAACAGTGAGCCCTTTTTCAACTGAGATCCTGCAGAGGAAACTGCATGTGTGATTATCTGCCCCACACCTGTTCACCTAGACTCTAAGCCAGGAGGGCAGGAATCTTATCATGCTCATGGCTGTATCTTGAGCCCCTAAAACAATATCTGGAATATAACTGGCACCAAATAAATATCTGTTGAATTAACAAATTAACAAAGAAATCAGTTTTTCTAATTACTAGATTCTGATTACTTTTGAACTGCCCCCTACCTACTTTGTGCTTTAAAGCACTGTGGTCATTTGGTCACGTCCCAAGGCATGTGTCAAAATTCCCAAAATGGAAGATACTATTGTATTGTATGTCAGAACCTTGGCACCGGTGTAACCAGTGCAGTTTGCAAAACTGGGTTTTATATTGGCACATTGTCTACCCATGACCATAACTCCAAGATTTGGAGAGAGCTCCGAACCCTTGAAACCCATTTATGGCTAATGTCCTTCACTCCTTTTTCTTGATTTGACTGTTTCCTAATTTGTCCCTCCTTTCTCCTGTTTTCCTATTTCTTGTGTCACTTCTCATTCTGGACTCTACGTCCATCCCCTTGGATCTTTAATTGTGTCTACAGCTTTGAAACTCATACAGCAGTGATGAAATTGTTCTGTGGTCTGTCCAGTCTTTTGGGGCTGCCCTCAGTAAGTATATTTGTTGATAGGGTCACCAAATGCCATAATTCTCCTCAGCATTGACTGCCATGGCTGTTGATTTGATCCAGTTCCCAAGAAGAGAAATCAGACACGATAAGCATTCAACAAATATTGATTTATTTAAATTCCTTCATAATAGTAGTAGTTATAAAACGAGATTACTGCCTATTTCACTGCCTGTATCATAATAATATCCTCAGTGAACATGCTTGTGTTACCTTCCTTTTCTTAAAATTCTCCTCTGCCCACAAAATAAGTTTCTATTTAATCAAACAATTAAAAATTAATCGTACTATTTTCTCACATAGTTTGTGATCAAGGGAGGGAGAAATTGGTCAAACTTCCACAAAGTATGTGGCCTGAAATTAACCCAAATTCTCTTGCCAGGAATAGACTTGGAAGACTTAGAAAATGGGAGTAGACCCTAGAACTATGCAATTTGACTGATGAAATAATTTCTTCTTCATTTAAAAAATTAGTCAACAAAGTCATACTTTTAATTCATTTTGCTTTCACTGTTGCTCAGGATGAAGTATATGTACCTTTGCGAGCTACTTTCTCTTTCTCTTTCCTCAATAGGAGTTTTTGTTCCTTTTTTGTTTGTTTTTGCTCCACTGCTTTATGAGAATCTTGTGGGTGGTTATGTTTATCATTTAATCATAGGGTATATGATCATGAGGAAACACATTTGAACTTGGGCAAGAAAAATAGATGTAATTTCAATATCCTAGGCTTAGAGATGATGCTATGGTTATGAGTGACCAACTCTGAGTTTTCTCTCATGAGGGAGGCCTAGTAAGTGTCTGTGGTTGCATGTGGGAAACTTACACAATCCTCGGTGATGATGGTAATAGCAAGAGGGGGGGTTTTCATGCTTATTATAGGAGGAGGATGTGTATATGCCAGGTATTTAAAGGGTAAAATAAATTTTTCAGAATTTGGCATGGCTGTCTGGCTTCCAATGATTCTCTTATTGTGAAATCTCTACTATCACTCTTTATTTGAAAAAATGCTTTTTCTTGCACCTCAATACTATCTAAGGTCTAAATGAGTGCCCCAATATCCTTACATTGATCTTATTAAGCTGGGCACAGTGGTCAGGTGTCAGTTTAGGGAGAGAACTCATGACCCAACCTAGTCCAATTGGAGTTTGTTCCCCCAGTATTTTTCAAATTGCTCTGGAGGTCATATTTCTAGCTTTACAGAGAAGAAAATCAAACTCAAAAGCAGAGATGAGAGGTGAAAATAAATAGAATTAGATAGAGATAAAGAAAATGAAAAAGACAGACACTGACAGTGGTCAAGTCAATTTTTCTAGATCCAGAGTGTTCTGATTACTGCCTTCTAGAAGTTTAATTGTTCATTTCTTTCCTCATTTTTTATGAATATTTCACAGACTTCCCAAGTATACTCTATTTACCTAGGCTAGTTTATATTAGATTTCTCTTACCTTGAAACCATAATAGATCCTTATGCTATACTAGTTTGCAATCTATTATTCAGTGATGAAATAAAAAATTTAAAAGTAATAGAACAAAAATAAAATAGAACATTTTTTAGTGCATCATATGATGTAAGAGTAAGAATTGGTTTAGTCCTTTTGTTTCTTTTGTAGTTTGTGTGTGTGTGAGCATGTGTGGGTGCTAGGTGACTAGAAGGTTGTGCTCAAAAAGTTTGAATGCCACGCACTGAAGCACCTGAATCTGTGACTCAGTGAGGCCACTTTAAGGGTGTAGAAAATCAAACTAGTTGGTTTCAGTTTTAACGAACACCACAGATATGTGGGAGGTGAAGAAAACCATGAGAAAGGCTGAGTCATTAAAGACATTTCTCTGTACTTGGAGCAAAATATTCTCCCCAAAGTGACACTCTGTGAAATAATTCATACTCAAGAATGTGCTGAGGATTGTAAATCAAGAGGCCAAAAAAAAGTTCCTTTCAGTGGCTGCAGCCTCATCAACTGCGGAAGAGTTCCAATTACCCAGGCAACTGGCTTAGTGTGAAATCTCCATATTATGCAAAATCGTATAAAGAATCAGAGGAAGTTAATAGAATCAAGACAGCAAGGATCGCACGATCATAACATGACAATGGGTGTGCAGTAAGACTCATTTAGAAAAATAAAGCATATCGGGAAGACTCAGTTATGAATGGACACTGAAGAGGATTTCCGAACTTCTAGAATGACAGGAGCCTCCTGTTGGTGGAATTCAGGTCAAACGGAAATTTGATGTGAGAAAACAGCCTTATTACTGAAGCAGGTAATTTTGGTGGAGTGACTGTTATAGTTACTCTATGAATAAGGAATAGAAAACAAATCTGTACCAGATAAAGGCTAGAGTATGCATGTTGGGAGCAGTGTCTTACCTTAAGGGGGTGGCAATTCCTGGCACTAATCAAATTATTTGGAAGAAAACTATGGTCTGAGTTTTAGATGTGCTTAAGGATGAGGACCAACTCCTGCTTGAGATCGTAGAGCAGCACTATCCAATAGAGATTTTTGTGATGACAGATTCTGTGCTGTCCCATGCAGTAGCTACTAGCCATATTTGATTATTGAGCACTTGCAATAAGCTTTGTGAAACTGAGGAGCTGAACTTTACATTCTATTTAATTTAGATTTATTTAAATTTAAGTTGAAATAGCCACCATTTTGAAACCAGAAGTCCAGAGCAAGTATTTCTTTAAGGTATTCTTTTGACTAGATATTTACATTTGAGAGGTTATGGATTCAAATATGAGGGTCCCTGTTTTTAGCATTAGTAAAGATAATAACTGAGATTACTGAGTATTTACTATGTGATAAAAATTTTATAACTGCTTTCCATGAAATAGCTCGCTTAATTTCAATAAGTGCTACAACTAGCCCCATATTTACAGATGGTAAAATGGAAGCACAAAAGGGTTTGTAAACTTGCCGAAACTCATCTAGCTAGTAAGAAGAAATCAGGATTTAAACTAAAATGGTCTGACTCCTATTTTTCCCCTTCATCAGAATCTCTACTGTTTTCCTTCTCTAAGAGTTTTGCTTTGGGTGTTCCTATTAAAAATAAATTTCACTATTATTTCTCATATACAGGGTTGACTCTTGGGCTTTTGCTGCTTTAGGCTCATTGAAAAATATGCCACTACTCAAGTATTATAAGGTTTCCAACTGACAGAGGAAACTGGTTTGGGGTAACTCTAATCTCAGAGCTAGAAAAAGATAAACACTTAACAACAGCAACAACAACAAAAAGAATTATGGCATTTGTTCAATTTCCGTATTATAGTCAACAATTACAGTAGCCAGTATTTTTCTTATATTCCTGTGGTAGTGTTTGATTGTGTCCTGTGTTATGATTTCACACAAGTGAAATTTTTCATTCGATTGCATGGAAGGAAGGGTGATTACCTTTATCATATTAATTTCTGCAGCATAGGGCCTAGCATATTGTGTTTTATTCGCCGAATGATGTACACACACAATCTTATGACTTATTTGGCTATAAAGTCCTTTCATAGATTCTGTAGCATCAACAGATAGAGAAGTATCTTTGGTATTAATTTGCTTAATGATTATTAATTTATAAGTGAGTTGCCCCCTGAGCTATGGTATATCCTAACAATCGGACTCCTTGAGGTGGCTCTCAGAAGACAACTAAATATGTACCGTTAAGGACTCTTTTATATAAAAATCTTATAAGGGAACTAGAGGCTTTTTTTCGTTGCTATCTTAAGCTCTCCCTAATGGCTGAAAATCAAGAATCAACTAAAATTTATATATCAGTCCACTGAATCAGGTAAGTTAGGTTTCTACCGGCAATGTAAATGCAAAAAGACATTTTAGTATTTAATAAATTACAAGGGGAATTCAGAAAAATGAATGGCCATAGAGATGTGACATAGACATGTCTATTTTTCAATCCTATTCCTATGCCCCTGCTCATTTTAATTAACAATTGAACCAAATACCAAAGTATATTAGACCATCAGTTGGGTCTGCCTTATCATTTGGAAGTGCAGGCATATCTGCTGAGAAATCTCGGGTGTGACAATGCAATCAGAACTTTAGAAAAGCATAGCCAAATGCAATTTATATCAACACTCAGAGAAAATGGATTGTGATATTATTTATATCATTTTTCTCTGCATTCATTTCTCAATCCATGCATATAAAAATGTTACTTTCTAATTCATTGACTACAGACACCATAGATTATATGAAATTGGTCATACATTTAAGATTTTAGAATCTTAGGGGGAAAACATGTTCTACATAGTGATCCATCTTAAATAAAAATATCCATATAAAGAGAATTGATGTCCCTTGTGCTTTCACAAGGAATGAATCAACCTGTTCTACACTATACTACAGTAGCATGAAGTGCTGCTGCATACCAGCATGGTGGACAACTGCTACTGGCAGTAGTAGCCATTGTATGAGCTAAACTGCAGCTGAAACACACATCTGTATTTGTGAACCACCCCTCCCCTTCCTATTTGCACATATGACATTTTTAATAGTTTGGCCAATGCAGTCATTGTGGAAGATTGTGGCCTCTGCCTGGGAAGTGTCTCCAAAGGCAGAAAAACATTCTTACAAGGAATTATAGCAATCATATTAACATAAATGATCACTTTTCATCAATTTATACACAGATAAAATGCATCCTTTTTTTATAACATGAGGTTTTTATGGCAAAACCCCCACATTGCTGCATAAGAAAATGGGGCATAAAAGAACCAGTGGCAATCATTAAATCCAAAAGGTGCTAGTTATTGAAAAATAAACCATGATAAAACAGGTCTAACCATTGTACAGGAACAGTAAGTTCTGGTGTTCTATTACACAATAAGGTGATAGCAAATAACATAATAATGTTATATATTTCAAGATACCTATAAGATTTAGAATAATGCCACCACAAAGAAAAAATAAATCTTTATAGTGATTGTTACATTAATTAGCCCAATTTGATCATTATACTATGTATACATACATTGGAACATCACAGTGTACCCCATAAGTATGTGTAATAATTATATATCAATTATGAATCATAAATTAAATTAGGAAAATAATTAAACTAACAAAGTACTTGGAAAAAAAGGAGATAAGGAAGGGTCTGCTCTGGTCCCCAGCAGGGAATATGTCTTTTTTCCTTTTGTTATTTTATATAGAAGCATAATTCACACACCATATACTTCATTTATTTAAAATGTACAATTCACAAATGGCCCTAGGCATGTGAAAAAAATGCTCAAATAGGATATCACTTCATATCAGAATGACTACTACCAAAAAGATTAATTGTAACATGTGTTGGTGAAAATGTGGAGAGGAAGGAACCCTTGCACATTGTGGATAGAATTGAAAATTAGTACAACCATTATGGAAAACAGTATTAAACTTCCTCAAACAAAAAAAAATAGAACTACATATAATTCAGCAATTTCTCTACTGAGCATATATCCAAAGGAAACAAAATCTTTTGTTAACTGTGCATTTAAGGTCTTATTCATAAAATCTTTGCCCAGATAAATGTTCTAAATCATTTCCCCTATTTTCTCATAGTAGTATCATAATTTTGGACCTTACTTTTAAGTCTTTAATCTATTTCAAGTTGATGTTTTTTTATGTGGTGTGTGATAGAGGCCTCTTATTCTTCTGCATATAGATATCTAGTTTTCCCAGCACAATTCATTCAAAAGATTGTCCTCTTTGCAATGAATCTTTTTGGTGTCATTAATTAAAATCATTTGGCCGTAAACACATGGAGTTATTTCTGGGTTCTCTATTTTTATCCTTGGGTCTATGTGTTTGTTTTTATGCCAGTACCATGCTGTTTGGTTACTATAGCTATGTAGTAGATTTTGAAGTCAAGTAGCGTTATGGCTCCAGCTTTGTTCTTTTTCTCAGGATTGCTTTGCCTTTCAGGTTCTTCTTGTGGTTCCATACAAATTTTAAAATCATTTTTCTATTTATGTTAATAATGTCAGAATTTTGATAGGGATTGCATTGTATCTGTAGATTGCTTTGGGTGGTATAGTTATTTTAACAATATTAATTATTTTACTATTTTTTTTTTGAGTTGGAGTCTTACTCTGTCGCCCAGACTGGAATGCAGTGGCACTCCTGGCCACCGCAGCCTCGACCTGCTGGGCTCAGGTGATCCTTCCACCTCTGCCTTCCAAGTAGCTGGAATTACAGGCGCACACTACCATGCCTGGCTAAGTTTTTATTTTTATTTTTTTATTTTATTTTATTGTAGAGAAGAGGTCTCGCCTGCCCAGGTGGGTCTCGAACCCACGGGCTCAGGCAGTCCACTTACCTCAGCCTCCCAAAGGCACGGGATTACAGGCTGAGCTACCGAGCCCAGCTTTTATTAATTATTTTAATCTATGAGTATGGAATGTCCTCTAATTTTTACATACTCTTTAATTTTTTTCATCAGTATTTTGTAGTTTTCCTTATAGAGATATTTCACCTCTTCGGTTAAATTTATACCTAGATATTTTTTTTGTATCTATTATAAAAGGGATTCCTTTCTTGGGTTCATTCTCACTGTTGGTGTGTAGAAACCTATTGAGTTTTGTATGTTGATTTTATATCTTGTAACTTTACTGAATTCATTTATCAGTTTAAGAGTTTTTACAATGAAGGAATAATGAATTTTATCAAATGTCTTTTCTGCATCTATTCAGATAATCAAATGGTTTTTGGTCTTCACTGTGTCGATATATGTATTGTGTTTATTGATTTGCATGTTTGAACAATCCTTGCTTCCCTGAGATAAATTCCACTTGATCATGGTGCACCATCTTTTTTATGTGCTGTTGGATTTGGTTTCCTAGTATTTGTTGAGAGTTTTTGCATCTATAATCATTAGGGATATTGGCTTGTAGTTTTC
This sequence comes from Carlito syrichta, assembly GCF_000164805.1. Taxonomy (NCBI): domain Eukaryota; kingdom Metazoa; phylum Chordata; class Mammalia; order Primates; family Tarsiidae; genus Carlito; species Carlito syrichta. The sequence goes on along the minus strand of NW_007232819.1, from coordinate 5,003 downwards.
ATTGTGTGTGTGTGTGTGTGTGTGTGTGTGTGTGTGTGTGTGTGTGTGTGTGTGTCCCCTTGTCTGGTTTTGTATTAGGGCAATTCTAGCATCCTGGAATGAATTTAGAAGTAAATATCTCCCCTTTTTCAATTTTTTGAAATAGTGTAAGGAGTATTGGTATTAGTTCTTTAAAAATATAGTAAAATTCAGCAATGTAGTCATTTGGTTCTGGAACTTATTTTTGGTTAAGAGACTTTTTATGACTGTTTCATTATTACTCATTATTGATCTGTACATGTTTTCTATTTCTTCCTAGTGCAGTCTTGGTAGGTAGTAAGTGTCCAGGAATTTATCCATTTTCCTCAGGATTTCCAATTTGTTGGTTTATAGTTAATTGTTCATAATCATCTCCAATGATCAGTTGCAATGTTTTATTTTTTGTTTCTGATTGTGTTCATTTGGATCTTTTCTCTTTTGCTCCTGGTAAAGATAATTGATAGTCAATTTAGTTTATTTTTTTCAAAATCTAACATTTTGTTAATCATTTGTCTTTTTTGGTCTCAATTTTGTATACTTCTGCTCTGACCTTTATTTTTGTTCTTTCTTCTAATTTTAGGTTTGTGAGTATTTTGGGTTTTCTGTTTGTTTGTTTGTTGCTTTTCTAGTTTTTTGAGGTACTTCATTAGACTTTATTGAAATATTTCTATTTTCTTGATGTAGGTGTTTATTGAGACAAATGGTCCTCTTAACACTACTTTTCTGTATCCCATAAGTTTTGGTATGTTGTGTTTCTATTTTGATTTGTTTCAAGAATTTTTTTTTCTAAATGTCTTCATTGACCCATTGGCTGTTCAAGATGTTTAATTTTCATATATTTGTATAATTTTGAAAGTTCCCCTTGCTAAATGTTTCTAATGATATTCCATTGTGGTTAGAAAAGATACTTAAAAATATTCTGACTTTAAAAGAATGTTGAGAATTTGCAGACCTATGTTCGTTGCAGCATTATTCACAATAAAAACTATATAAAATTCATCTAAGTGTCCATCAACAGGTGAGTGGATAAAATATATATATATACACAATGGAATAATCTTAAGCCTTAAAAAGAAGAAACTCCTGTCATCTGCATCAACACAGATGGACATGGAGGACATTATACCAAATAAAATAAGTCAGGTACAGAAAGACAAATACCACATTATCTCACCTAATGCAATTTTTAAAAGAATTCATTGGAACACAAAATAAAATGATAGTTACTGGAGATTGGGGATGAAGGAAATGGAGAGATGTTGGTCAAATGGTATAAAATTTCAGTTACATGGAAGGAATAATTCACAAGACCTATTCAACATGCCAATTATAGTTCATAACAATGTTTTGTGTTCTTAAATATCACTGAGAGTATACTCTGTGTTATTAACACAAAAAATGATAGATATGCGAAGTAATGCATATATCTGTTAGCTCTCTTTAGCCATCCCATAATGTAGACATATTTCAAAACATTATTATGCACATGACAAACATAAATAATTTGCATTTGTTAATTAAAACACAAAATAATTACATGATATATACATTAAAAGGTAAAGTGTATAATTAAATGTTTCTTGGTATATTTACAGAGTTGTGCAACCATTCTCACATCAATCGTTGAAAATTTGCATTACCTTAAAAGAACTCCTGCACCGCTTAGTCATCACTCCCAAACCTCCCATTGCTCCCTTTGGCCCTAGGCAACCACTAAGCTACTTTCTGCCTGTATAGATTTTTATATTATGTACATTTTGTATCAATGAAATCATACAATATGTGGTCCTTTGTGACTGGATTCTTTCACTTAGCATCATGTTTTCAAGGTTCCTTCGTGTAGCATGAATCTATACTTCATTTCTAATAGTCCATTGTATAGACATACCACATTTTGTTTACCCAGCTACCAGTTGATGGCTAGTTGGGTTGTTTTCACTTTTGGCTATCATGAATACAATATTTGTGTACAAGTTGTGTGTAATATATGCTTTCAACTCTCTCATGTGGTCAGTCAGATTTCCCAGCACCATTTACTGAATAAGTGCTCCTCTCCACAGTGGTTGTTGGTGGAGGCTTTGTCGAAGATTAGTTGAATGAGAAATTGAGGTTTTGTTCCAAAATCTCTATCCTGTTCCATTGGTCTATGTGCCTGTCCTTGTACTAATACCAGACTGTTCTGATTATTGTAGACTTGTTGTAGAGTTTAAAGTCTGAAAGTGTGATACATTCCACTTTGTTTCTTTTGCTAAGGATTATTTTGGCTATTCATGGTCTTTTATGTTTCCATATGAATTTCTGTATTGAGGTTTCCAGGTCTGAGAAGAATGATGTTGCTAATTTAATGGTATTGCATTAAATCTGTAGATTGCTTTGAGTAGGATGGACATCTTAACAATGTTAGCTCTTCCAATTCATGAGCACAGGATATTTCTCTATTTGTTTGTTTCTTCTTGGATTTCTTTGAGCAGTGTTTTGTAGTTTTCACTGTAAAGGTCTTTCACTTCTCTGGTTAGGAAGATGCCATGGTATTTCAATTTTTGTGGCTCTTGTAAATGAGATTGTGCTTATTTTGTTCTCTGTCTATTTGCTGTGGGTGTATAAGAATGAGACTTTCTTTTGCATGTTTATTTTGTACCCTGAGAATTTGCCAAAGTCCTTTATCAGTGCAAGGAGGTTTTTGACAGAATTTCTTGAATGTTCAAGGTATAGGATCATATCATCAGCAAAGAGGGATAACTTGACTTCCTCTTTTCCTATTTGAAAACCCCTGATTTACTTCTTTTGTATTATTGCTCTAGCTAGGACTTCCAACACAATGTTGAACAGGAGAGGTGAAAGTGGGCAGGCATGTCTTGTTCTGGTTTTCAAAGGAAATGCCTCCAATTTCTTTCCATTTAGTAACATGTTGACTGTGGGTTTATCATAGACAGCTCTAACTCTTTTGAGATATATTCCCTCTATTCCTAGGTGTTCAAGGTTTCTTATCAAGAAAGGATGCTGTATTTTACCGAAAGATTTTTCTGCATCTGATGATATAATCATGTGGTGCTTGTTTGTATATCTGATGATGTATTTAATTACATTTATGGTCTTGCAGATGTTGAACCAGCCCTGCATCCCTGGTATGATGCCTATTTTGGCATGATGGATGATTTTTGAGATATGCTGTTGGATCTGATTTGCTAGAATCTGGTTGATGATTTTTGCATCTATGTTCATCAGGGAAATTGCCTATAGATCTCTCTTTGCTGGATCTTTACCTGGTTTGGGTATCAGTGTGATGTCAGCTTCATAAAATGATTTGGGGAGGGTTTCATCTTTCTTGATTGCTTTGAACAGTTTCAGTAGGATTGGTATCAGATACTCCTTATATGTTTTGTAGAATTCCACTGGAAAGCCTTCTGATCCAGAGCTATCTTTTTGTAGGTAGTTTTCTTATGACAGAGTGAATATCCTGTTTTGTTACTGGTACATTTAGGGTCTGAATTTTTTCTTGTTTCAACCTTAGGAGATGGTGTGATGTCAGAAAGTCCTCCATTTCATTTAAGTTTCTGAATTTGTTTCCATACAGGTGTGCACAGTAGCCTCTGATAATTTTTTGTATTTCTTTAGGGTCAGTTGTGACTTGATCCTTTGCATTTCTATTGTGTTTATTGAGCTTTTTTCTCTTTTGCTTGATCAATCTGGCTAGGGGTCCATAATCTTGAATATTCTTTCAAAGAACCTGCTTTTTGTTTCACTGAATGTTTCTATGGTATTTTTTTCTTCTATGTCCTGTATCTGGGCTTTTATTTTGGTGATCTGTATTCTTCTGTTGAAGTTAGGGCTTTGGTGTCTTGCCTTTTCAACTCTCTTAGGTGATTTGTTAAGCTGCTAACTTGTGACCTTTCTATTTTCTTGATGTGTATTCGTAGAGATATAAATTTCCCTCTTAGTACTGATTTCATGGCATCCTAGAGGTTTGGGTAAGATGCGCCTTTATTTTCATTTGTTTTCAGGACTTTTTAAATTTCTGTTTTGATTTCTGTGTTGACCCAGGAGTTATTCAGTATCATACTCTTTAGTGTCCATGTCTTTGTGGTGTTTAGGGGGATTTTGTTGATGTTAATATTTATTTTTGTTCCACTGTGGTCTGAGAAGGTACATGGCAGTATTTTAATCTTATGAAATTTGTTTATACTTGATTTATGGCCAAGGATGTGGTCGAACTTGGAGTATGTTCCGTGTGGTGATGAGTAAAATTTATATTCTGTTATTGTTGGGTAGAGTACCCTGTAGTTATCTATTAAGTCCATTTGATCAAGCATCAAGTTGAGATTCTGGATCTCTTATTGATTTTTTTGCCCTGATGATCTATCTAGGGTTGTTAATGGGATGTTTAGGTCCCCAGCTATCATAGTGTTAGAATCAATATCTTTTTAAAGATTTCTTAGTAGATACTTTGTGAAAACTGGTCCTCCTGCTTGGTTGTATATATGTTTAGGATGGATATTTATTTATTTATTTATTTTTTTTTTTTTTTTTTTTTTCATTAATCAGTAGTTTTTATTATGGTTTTGTGGGGTACAGTTAAGGGTAGGTGTACAATGACGTTTCATTCAGGCACCCTGTAGATAAAAAGTCTTTTCCCATCCCCCGACAGATATTTGCTACTGTTAATCCCATCCCCCTCCCCCCCGTAGTTTCCCAGTACCATCCGTCATTTTCTCATAGTATTGCATTGGATGTTCAAGGTCCATTATATGAGTGAGAACATGTGATATTCGGATTTTTGTTTTTGTGAGAGGTCACTCAGTATTATAGACTCTAGTTCCATCCAGGTTGCAGCGAAATTCATGATTTTTGTTCTTTTTTTATGGCTGCGTAGTATTCCATCGTGTATATGTACCACATTTTTTTAATCCAGTCCTCTTTTGATGGGCAGCATGGTTGTTTCCAGGTTCTTGCTATTGTGAAAAATGCTGCAATAAACATACGTGTGC
>NW_007232818.1:0-5947 GCF_000164805.1 Carlito syrichta | reverse complement strand
TGTACCTCCCTAAGATACATCTGGGATCTGCATTTTGTATACAGAGTTTGGGAATCCACATCGACAGGAAAATCAGGGCATCTTCATGAGAACGGAAAGGCAATGCGGTTCTTGGAGTTCTCAAATCGCCAAAATCGACAAGTTCTCTTGATTAGGTTTAATCAGCAATCTGGGTTTCTATGTTGCCACATTTTTAGTGTGCATTTTGAAAAGGAACCCGGAATCTTGGGTTCCAATTCCACAAGAATTTTATGGTAGTCTCTCTCTTGATATCCAAGCAACTAGATTTCTAGGTCACCAGGAAATGTCTCAGGGTCTTGCTGAGAATGAAACAGGAATTTCATTAATGAGAGTCTCAAGGACAGAACACAACACGACCTGTTGCTATGGAAGAATAAGGAATCTTGGTTACACGAGTCCTCCATCACAGAAACCTACAGAGCGTCTTGCTAAGAGACAGTCATCAATCAGGTTTTCTCAGTAGGAATCTGGATAACGGGTGTCCTCATATACACGACACTGCACTGTCTATGGCTAAGGAAGAATAAGGAATCTGGTTTACACGTGTCTGCATTCCCCAAACAAACCTCAGTGTTTCTTGTTAAGGCCTAAACACGAATTTTGGTTTTTGAAGCATAATCTAGGGAAATGAAATCCTAATACACAGGCAAGTTCACCGACTTGTTGTAAGACAGAATAAGGAATCAGTGTGACATGTGTTCTCAATTCCCAAAAAACTGCATGGCGTCTTCCTAAGTTCTAAACAAGCATCAGTGTTCGATGCATGTGTCTGGGAAAGGGAGTACTCATATACCGGCAAGTGCACGGCTGTTTCTAAAAATAAGGAATCTGGGTTATACGAGTCCTCAGTCCTGAAAATCTACAGGGCATCTTGCTGATGGCTATAGAAGAATCAGGGATTGGAGGAATGAATGTGGGTAATAGCAGTCTTCATATAAAGGAAAGTAAATCATTAAATTTCAGTTTGTACTTTTATTTGGAGAGAGACAGATAGTTTTGCAGTTGCCAAATATTATGTATGAATTATTAAAATGTATCCAGGAATCATGGGTTCCACGTCCCTAGGAAACACCTAGGAATATGCATTTTTGTATACAGAGTTTTGGAATTCACATAGACAGGGAACATCAGGCCATCTTGCTGAGAATGGAAAGGGAATGCGGTTCTTGAAGTTCTCAATCGCCTAAATATAGAATTTCTCTTGATAAGGTTTAATCAGCAATCTGGGCTTCTATGTTGCTACATTTTTAGTGTGTTTTTTTGAAAAGGGAACCAGGAATCTTGGGTTCCTATGCCACAACAACTTTACGGGAGTGTTTCTCCTGATATCCAAGCAACTGGAATTCTAGGTCACCAAGAAATGCCTTGTGAGTGTCTGAGAATGAAGCAGGGATTTAATTAATGGGAGTCCTCAAATACAGAACACTACACGACCTGTTCCTCTAGAAGAATAAGGAATCTTAGTTACTCGAGTCCTCCATCCCGAAAACCTACAGAGTGTCTTGCTAAGAGATAACTTCGAATGAAGTTTTGGGAGTAGGAATCTGGATCAAGGGTGTCCTCATGCACAGGAAACTGCAGTGTCTATTGCTAAGGAAGAATAAGGAGTCTGGTTTACACGTGTTCGCAATCACAAAAAAAACTTTAGGGTTTCTTGCTAAGGGTTAAACACGAATTTGGGTTTTTGACGCAAAATATAGGGAAATGAAATCGTCATATACAGGTATCTTCACAGACTTTCCTAAGAAATAATAAATAATCTGGGTGACATGTGTTTTCACTCCCCAAAAAACTACAGGACATCTTCCTAAGGTCTTAACATGAATCAGTGTTTTGACGCATGTATCTGGGAAAGGGAGTACTCATATACAGGAAGTGCACAGCTGTTTCTAAAAATAAGGAATCTGGATCATATAAGTCCTCAGTCCTGAAACTCTACAGGGCATCTTGCTGACAGATGAAGAAGAATCAGGGAGTCGAGCCGTGAATGTGAGTAATATCAATCCTCACATAAAGGAAACTACATGGCCTCTTGCTAAGAAACAAGAAGAAATCTGTTTTCCATGGTTCCTCTATCAAAAAATCTGTATGTCGTCTTACTGAGGAATAAACAAGAATCAGGGTTTCGAAACAGGAATCTAGGGAAAGTGGATCCTCATACACAGGACACTACACGGCCGCTGAATAAGGAAGAATAAAGAATCGTTGTTGTACGAGTCCTCTATCCATAAAACTCCCAGGGTGTCTTCTATGGGACAAACAATGAACAGGGATTCGAGTTCCCCAAATGTTTCAGAGCAATTTATCATGCAGATATTGTGAATCGGTCATTTCAGGAATCCATTAACATTCTGGTCCCCTTGAAAATTGTAAACGGATATCAGGCACTCCAAGTACGTTCGGTTCCTCGGAAAGACTAAGGCCAGATTCCAGCACTAAAAGAATCTTCTTGCCATATTTGGATGTAACTCTGGTCTTAAGGTGAACCCTGTAATCCTTCCTTTTCCGTTTCCCTTTTAATTTTGAGAGTGGACAAGGGTTTCGCAGTTGACAAATGATTAGTAAGTATTTTTAAATGTAACCAGGAATCTTGGATTCCACGTCCCTAGGAAACTTCTGGCCATCTGTCTTTTTGTATACAGTGTTTGGAATCCTCTACAACTGGGAAAATCAGGGCATGTTGCTGAGAACGAAAAGGAAATCCAATTCTAGGAATTTTCATTAAACGGAATCTACAAGGCCTCTTGATAAGGTTTATTCATCAATCTGGGCTTTTGTGTCCCTACATTTTTCAGAGATACTTGCTCTGTGGATTTGCTAAATCTGTCATTAAAGATACACAGGCACTTTCTGGTGCTATTGTTAGATTTAATCAAGGATCTGGCCCTACAAATACTTTTGTGTCCTAGGAACATCTACGACCATAATCATGTTCCCCAGAACCAAAAGGCATATTGGTACAAAATCCCTCGATTCAGGTGACCTCAAACTACAGAAAATTCTTGTGGGCAGGTAGGTCGGAATTGGGTTGTTGTGTTTTGATGAATCCACAATTTGTGTAGGTCTTGTGAAGAGGAATCAGGAATCGTGGATCCCAGTTCTCAAAGGACATTATGGGAATCTTTCTCTTGATGTCAAAACAACTGGAATTCAAGGTCACCAGGAACTGTCTAGGCATCCAGCAGAGTAAATCAGGTATCTGGGTAATGGGAGTCATCATATACAGGAAACTATACGAAATATTGCTAAGGAAGTTTGAGGAATCATTGTTACATGAGACCTAAATCACAAAAAATTACAGTCCGTCTTCCTCCGAGGTAACCACGAATCAGGTTTTTGAAGTAGGAATCTGGGTAATGGGAGTCCTCACATACAGGAAACTTCACTGCCTATTGCTAAGTAAGAATTAGGAATCTGCGTTACTCGTGTCCTCAATCCCAAAAAAACTTCAGGCCGTCTTGCTATGGTCTAAAACGAATCAGGGTGTTTGAAGCATGAATGTGGGGAAATGGAGTCCTTATATACAGGCAACTACTTGACCTTTGTGTAAGAAAGAATGAGGAATCTGGGTTACACTAGTCCTCAATCCCAAAAATCTACAGGGCATCTTGGAATCAGTTAAAAAGATTCATAGTTTCGAATCAGGATCAATTTAAGGAGAGTTCTAATATTCAGGAAAATAAACGGCCCCTTGTCAAGGAAGAAAAAGAATCAGGGTTATAGCAGTCTTCAGCCCTAAAACTCAATAGGCAATCTTCTGTGGGCTAAACAAGAATCAGGATTTAGAAGCTGCAATTAGGTAATAGCGGGCCTCATATACAGAGTCTACATGATCTCTTGCTAAGGAGAAATAAGAAACTTTTTTACATGGTTCCTCCATCACAATATCTATATGACATCTTGCTAAGAGCTAAACAAGAATCAGGGTTTCCAAACAGGATTCTGGGGAAACGGAGCCCTCATATACTGGACAATACATGGCACCTCACTCAGGAAAAATAAGGAATCTGTGATACACTAGTCTCCAATACGAGAAATCCTCAGTGTGTCTTGTTACAGGATACACACGGATCAGGGCTTCGAGCTCGTCTCATGTACCGGAGATATTTTGCTTGTGGGTATTAAGAATCAGTCATTTCAGGGCTCCAGCAACATTCTGGTCTCCTTGAGAGTTGTAAACGGGTATGTGGTAGTAGAAGTCCCTTAGGTTCCTAGGGACAACCCAGGCCAGATTCCCGGAACAAAAGTATCTTCTTGCCGTATTTGGTGTAAATCTGGTCTTAAGATGAACTTGGTAAACCTTATATTTCCGTGTTTACTTTTATTTGGGGAGAGTCCGATGGTTTTGCAGTAGCCAAATAGTTAATACGAATTATTAATATGTAACCAGGAATCATGGATTCCACGTACCTAGGAATCATCTGGGAATCTGCATTTTTGTATACAGAGTGTTGAAATCCACATAGCCAGGGAACATCTGGGCATCTTGCTGAGAACGGAAAGGGAACCAGTTCTGGGAGTTCTCAATCGCCGAAATCTAGAAGTTGTTTTGATAAGGTTTAATCCGTAATATGGGATACTATGTCGCCATTTTTTAGTGTTTCTTTTGAAAAGGGAACCGGGAATCTTGGATTCCTACTCCACAAGAACTTTATGGGAGTCTTTCTCTTGATATCCAAGCAACTGGAATTCTAGGTCACCAGGAAATGCCTCGGCATGTCTCTGAGAATGAAGCAGGAATTTCAACAGTGGTGGTCCTCATATACAGAACACTATACTAACTGTTGCTCTAGAAGAATAAGGAATCTTAGTTACACGAGTCCTCCATCCCAAAAACCTACAGAGCATCTTGCTAACAGATAAATTCCAGTCAGGTTTTGGGAGTAGGAATCTGGATAATGGGTGCCCTCAAACACAGGAAATTGCAGTGTCTATTGCTAAGGAAGAACAAGGAATCTGGTTTACAAGTGTCCACAATTCCACAAAAAAACATCAGGGTGTCTTGCTAAGGGCTAAACACGAATTTGGGTTTTTGAAGCATAATCTAGGGAAATGAAATCCTAATATACAGGTAACTGCACAGACTTTTTCTAAGAAAGAATAAGGAATCTGGGTGACATGTGATCTCAATCCCCAAAAAACTACACTGCGTCTTCCTAAGGTCCTAACAAGCATCAGGTTTTCGATGCATTTTTCTGGGAAAGGGAGTACTCATATACCGGCAACTGCACGACTGTTGCTAAAAATAAGGAATCTGGGTTATACGAGTCCTCAGTCCTGAAACTCTACAGCGCATCTTGCTGACGGTTAAGGAGGGATCAGTGATTCGAGGCATGAATGTGGGTAAGAGCAGTCCTCATATACAGGAAACTGCATGGCCTGTTGCTTAGAAAAGAGAAGAAATTGTTTTCCACTGTTCCTCTATCAAAAAATCTACATGGCGTCTTACTAAGGGCTAAACAATTATCAGGGTTTTGAAACAGGAATTCAGGGAAAGAGAACCCTCATATACACAACACTATATAGCCTCTAACTAAAACAGAATAAAGAGTCTTTTTTGTATGCGTCCTCTATCCATAAAATTTCCAGGGTGTCTGCTATGGGAGAAACAAGAAACAGGGCTTGAGCTGCCCAAATATTTTGGAGCAATATAGCATGCGGATATTACAAATCCGTCATTACAGGACTCCAGCAACATTCTGGTCCTCTTGAAAGTTGTAAACGGGTATCGGGCACTCCAGTGCATTAGGTTCCTCAGAATAACTAAGGCCAGATTCCAGCACAAAGAGAATCTTCTTGCCATATTTGGATGGAACTCTGGTCTTAAGATGAACCCTGTATCCTTCCACTTCCGTTATTCTTTTTAGTTTCAGAGGGGAAAAGGTTTTCGAAGTTGCCACATGTTTAGTACGTATTTTTAAAGGTA
>NW_007232817.1:0-4597 GCF_000164805.1 Carlito syrichta | reverse complement strand
TAAGTCAGCTAATCAATTCATCTGACTTCCCAGCTGGCTAGCTAGATAACTAACTAGTTAAGTTAGCCAGCTGATTAGCCAGTTAAGTCACCTAGTTAAGTCAGCTCACTAGCCAGCTGATTAAATAGCTAGGTAGTTAATTCAGCAGGCAAGCCAGCGGTGTGTGTCGGTAGGAAGCTGGTTAAGTCAGCTAGCTAGCCACCTGGCTAGCTGGAGATGTCAGCTAGTTAATCAGCTGGCTGGCCAGCTGGCTAACTAGTTATGTCAAATAGTTGAGTCAGCTGGCTAGCCAGCTGGTTAGCTGGATAAGTCAGTTAGTTAATTCAAGTGGCAAGCCAACTGGCTTGCTAGGTATCTCGACAGTTAAGTCAGCTGGCTAGCCAACTGGCTAGCAGGTTAAATCAGCTAGTTAAATCACCTGGGTAGCCACCTGGCTAGGTAGGTAGCTAGCTAATTAAGTCATCTGGTTAGCCAGCTGGCCAGCTAGTAAAGTCAATGAGTTTAGTGAGCTGGGTTGCCAGCTGGCTAACTCAGTGGCTAGTTAGTTAAGCCAGCTGGCTAGCCAGATGGCTCTCTCATTAAGTCAGATAGTTAAGTCAGCTGGTTAGCCAGCTGACTAGCTAGGTGGCTTACAAGTTAAGTTTACTGGTAATCTGTCTGGTCCGATAGGTGGCCAGCTAATTAATACGGCTGGCTAGCCAGCTGACCAGCAGGGTGACTGGTTAGTTAAGCTGACTTTCTATCCCACTGTCCAGCCAGACGTCTTGCTATTTAACCAGCTTGCTAGCCAGCTCGCCAGCCCGCTAGCTAGTTAGATGGCTGCCTAGCCAACTAGCCAGCCAGGTAGCTAGCTTGTTAAGCGAGCTGGCTAGCCATCTAGCCAAGCAGGTAGCAGGCCAATTAAGTCAGCTGGCTAGCCATCTGGCTGGCTGGTTAAGTCAGCTATTTAAGTCAGCCTGCTAGCCAACTGGCTAGGTAGGTAGCTAGCTAATTAAGTCAGCTGGTTAGCCAGATGGCTAGCTAGTTAAGTCAGTGCTTTAAGTGAGCTGGCTAGCCAGCTGGCTAGCAGGGTGACTAGCTAATTAAGGTAGCTGGCTAGCAGGATGGCTATCTAGTTAAGTCAGTTTGTTAAGTCAGCTTGCTATCCAGCTGCCTAGCTAGGTGGTTGACAAGTTAAATCAGTTTGTTAGTAGGCTGGTCAGTTAGGTGGCCAGCTAGTTAAGTCGGCTGGATAGCCAGTTGAATAGCAGAGTGCCTGCATTGTTAGGCTGGCTGGCTGTCCTACTCTCCAGAGAGATGTCTGACTTTTTATCCCGGCTTGCTAGCCAGGTGGCCAGCCTGCTAGCTAGCTAACCGGCTGCCTAGCAAGCTAACCTGCCATGTAGGCAGCTTGTTAAGCCAGTTCACTAACCGTCTAGTCAGCCAGGTAGCTAGCTAGTTAAGATAGCTGGCTAGCCAGCAAGACAGCCAACAAGCTAGTCAGCTAGATACATCAGCTAGCTAGCCTGCTAGCTAGCTAAATCTGCTAACATGTCAACTAACTATCCAGCTAGCTAACTAAGTCAGCTAGCTAGTAAGGTTGCTAGTCAACTAGCTAGTTAAGTCAGCTAGCTAGACAGCTAGCTACTCAGCTAGATAGTAAGTCTGTTAGCCTGTAGCCAGATTGCTAGCTAGTTAAGTCTGCATCCTAGAGATTTATTTACATTTTTTACTAGCTAATTATGTCAGTTAGATAGCCAGCTATCTAGTCAGCTAGCTATATAAGTCAGCTAACAAATCAGCTAGTTACTTAGCTAACTAATCTGCTAGTAACTCAGCTATCTTGTCAGCTAACTAGAGGGCTCGCTCACTTTCCATCTGGTCAGCTAACTAGTCAGCTCACTTGTCTGCCAAACAGTGAGCAAACTAGTCGGCTTGCTCACCTGCCTACAGGTCAAAAAACTTGTCAGGTCACTCACAGGACAAATCAGCTAACTAATCGACTTCCTTGTAAGCTGACTAGTTAAGTCAGATCAGGGGTTGGCTTACTCACCAGTTGACTAGTTAAGGCAGCTCACCTGTTGGTTCACTGTCTAGCCAATTAAGTTGGCTCACCAGTCGGTTCAATCGCCGGTTGACTTGTTAAGTCTTCTGAGTTGTTAGTTCACTCACCAGCCGACTAAATTCAGCTGACCAGTGAGCTCACATGTCGGTCAACTAGTTAAGTCAGCTGACCAGTAGGCTCACTTAGTGGCCGACTAGTAAAGTCAGGTGACAAGCCGGCTCACTCACCAGCAGACTAATTAGTTCAGCTCACTTGGCTCACTCACAAAGAGTTAAGTCAGCTAACTGGTCAGCCTACTGGTCGGCCAACTAGTTGAAACAGTTAACCAATCGGCGGACTAATCGGCCAACGTGTCAGCTAATATGTTAGCTCAGCTAACTAGTCAGCCGACAAGTTAGGACATCTAACTAGTTTGCCAACAAGTCGGCGGACTATTTAGTTCAGCAAACCAGTATGCCAACTAGTTAACCGAGATAACTAGTGGGCCAACTCCTCAGTCAACTAATGGACCAAGCAAACTAGTCGTCTGACTAATCGGCCAACTTGTTAAACCAGCTAACAAGTTGGCAGAGTAGTCAGCCAATGTGTTAAGCCAGCTAAAATGTCAGCCGCCTAGTCAGCCAAGTTATGTCACCTAGTTAACTAGTTAACCAACTAACTAGTTAATTCAACCAATTTGCTCATTTACCAACTAGTTAAAACAGTTAGGTAACTCGTTAACCAACTCTTTAAATCAGCTAAATATCTCATTAGCCAACTAGTTAAGTCAGCGAACAAAGTCTGCTGGCTAAACAGCTGGCTAGCTAAGAAAGCTAGCTAAGTCAGATAACTCACTAATTAGCTAGCTATTTAAGTCAGCTACCTAAGTCTGCCACCTAGATAGTTAGCTAATTAGTTAAGTCAGCTAGTTATTCAACTAGTTAAATAGTTAGCTACATATTTAATTCAGGTAGTTAAGTAAGCTAGCTAACTAGTTATGTCAGCCAGTTAAGTCAGCTGGCTAAGTAGTTAAGGCAACTACCTAAGTCAGCTAGTTAAGACAGCTTTCTGATTTACTCAGCTTCTTAAGACAGTTAACTAGCTAGGTAGCAAATGGGTTAAGTCAGCAGGATGAGTCAGCTAGCTAGCTAGTTAGGAAACGGGTTGAGTTAGATGAATGAGTAGGCTAGCTAGCTAGTTAGCTAACGAGTTAAGTCAGCTGGATGTGTCAGTTGGCTAACTTGTGAGCTAATGAGTTAGGTCAGATAATTAAGAAAGCTAGCAAGAACATTAGATAATGAGTAAGCTAACTAGTTAGATAGCTGGTTAAGTCAGCTGACTAGCCAGCTGGCTAACTAGTTGTCACCTAATTAAGACATCTTGCTGGCTAGCAGGTTAGCTACATAGTTAGGTAGTTAATTCAGCTGGCAAGCCAGCGGACTGTGTAGGTAGGTAGCTGGTTAAGTCAGCTGGCTACCATCTGGCGTCTAGTTATGTCAACTACTTAAGTCAGCTGGCTATCCAGCTGTCTAGTTAGATAGCTAGCTGGTTAAGTCTGCTGGCTCACCAGGTGGCTACTTCTTTAAGTCAGCTAGTTAAGTCAGCTGGCTAGGCTGCTGGCTAGCTAGGTAGAAAGGCAATTAAGTCAGCTGGCTAGCCAGCTTGCTAGCTAGTTAAGTCAGCTACTTAAGTTAGCTGGCTAGTCAGCTTGGTAGCTAGGTAGCTAGCTTATTATGTTAGCTGTATTGCCAGAAGGCTTGATAGTTAAGTCACCTAGTTAAGTCAGCTGAGTAGCCCGCTGGCTAGCTAGCTACCTTGTTAATTATTCAGCTGGCTAGACAGCTGGCTAGATAGATATGTCATCTAGTTAATTCAACTGGATAGCCAGGTGGCTAGCTGTGTAGCAAGCTAGTTAATTGACCTGGCTACAAAGCAGGCCAACTAATTAAGACCGTTGGTTAAGCCAGCTGGCTAGCTATATTGTGATCTAGTTAAGTCAGTTCTCTAGCCACCTAGGTAGTTAAATCAGCTGGTTAAGTCTGCTCACTATCCAGGTGGCTAGAGAGGTAAATAGCTAGCTAAGTCAGCTGGCTATCCACCTGGATAACTAGTTAATTCAGCTTTTTAGTCACCTGGCTGGCCAGATGCCAGGCTCATAAATCAACTATTTAAGACAGCTGGCTAACCAGCTGGCTAGCTATTTAAGTCACTTCATTAAATCAGTTGGCTAGCCAGCTCTCTAGCTATTTAATAAGCTCATTAAGTATGATGACTAGACAGCTGTACAGCTGGGTAGCTGGTTATATTAGCTAGTTATTTCAGCTGGCTAGCTAGGTAGCTAGTTAATTAAGTCAGGTAATTATGTCAGTTAACTGGCTAGTTAAGTCAGCTAGATAAGTCAACAAGCTAGTTATATAGCTAGCTAGGCATCTAGCTAGTTATTTCAGCTAGTAAATTCAGCAGTCCAGCTAGGTTAACTAGTTAAGTCAGTTAGTTAAGTCAGCTGCCTAGCTGGGTAGCTAACTAGTTAAATCAACTGGCTAGCCAGTTAGCTATCTAGTTAGGTCACCTAGT